>NC_047659.1:18054916-18349916 GCF_011762505.2 Arvicanthis niloticus
TGGATTCTTAACCAAATAATAGTGTCAGTTACAAGTTTCATCTTGTTGAGCAGAACTTAAGTCCAATCAGAAAGTGGTGGACAAGTCTTATGAGGGTTGTCATTAATGTAGTGAAAGGGCTTTACAATTGGGGAAGATTGGAATTAATCTTGTCCTAGAATGTGCATAGCAAATTTTAGCACATGAAATCTACCCATTTGGGATGAAGCTTTCAGGTTGGTACTCATATCATTTTTCCATGTTTCCAAAATATATTGGATCTTCAGCAATAGTGATTTTTATCCTGACTTAAGTTGATTATACTCATAGGCATAATGAAATTAGGGTGGGAAAGTGTGGATACCAAGTGTTTGTCAAAATGCCATTCTTATTTTTTTTTTTTCATTCACAATCCATTCACTTTAAAGACTGCTTGCTCTGAAGTTACTTTTTAGCCTTAGGCAGAAGAGTGCCAGTGCTAATAAACACGATTCTAAAATCCCAAGAATAAAAAATTAAAAAAAAAATAGCCTCCTCCGATAGACTTTCAGTTCTTACTTAAAAGTCAAGGAATCAGGTGGATTGTGAAGAACAAAACTGTCAAACTTAACACTGACTTTTCCCAGTAAAAGAGAAAGGTCACCAGGAAAGAATGCTTATATTAAAATTGAAATCTAGAGCTTATGGATCTAAATGTGGCTCTAACCTTTTACAAAAAGAAGCACAAAACAGTATGATGAGGCTCTCCTTTACACGTTCCTCTTCCATCATTGCCTCTGCAGTGAAAATGTCACAGATGATATATGGACATTAGTTTGTTTATAAAGCTTAGGATGGGAGAGATATAAGAAAATAACCAACCTGAAAAATAAGACATTTGACAATATTTTGATTTTTGTCATGGAAATGATTTTGTGTGTGAGAGCTTATTTCAGTCAGAACTAAAAATGAAATAACTATCAGCAATGTTGAGTAGAATCACAGACAGACCTCAGTGATGACCATTTTCATTTATCTGGTGCCCCAGGTGTGTCCATATTCAAGTTACTATGCTAGTGGTTCAGAAATGGATATAAGTGTATAACCTTTTACTGTTTCCCTGGTTCAAATATAGATAATTGGTTTACTTATTATTTGCCATAATTTTTACCATGATTTCAAGGACTTTTTAATGGGAATGTATTTTGTAATTTATCTTTACAACTATTTATTTACTTTATAGTGGTTCATATTCTGTACTGTCTTCAGCAGAAAGGAATATGACCATGAACATTAATATAGTATGAAGTAATAGGAATTCCAAGAAATGACTGCACATCACTACATGGAATCACCAGTATTGATAAGTAAGTGCTTTATGACTTACTGGTTAAAATTGGAATGTGGGGAAAAATCCAGCATTAATTCAACTGAAAAATGTTTCAAGGACACAAGATAAGTCATGCTTGTCAATGTATTATAAAGATTGAGAAGGAGAGATGGAACAGGGAGGGAGGGAGTGTGGGGTTGGTAGGCTAAGTGCTCAATGACAGTTCAAGGAAGCAATTTAATTTGGAGAAGACATGGTAGTCCATCTCTCAATGGTAGCTACATAATGAACTCATAGATGATGAGGGCTTCTTAAAAAGGAGTACACACATAGTGTGGAGAAAAAAAGAGAGAAGAGGAGAAGGGTGGGGTGGGAGAAGTGTTAAGAAGGAAGAAATGGAAAGAAAATTTTATTCTGCATTTATTTCATTTATAAAAATGTTATAATGGCAATTATCTCTTCTTCTGGAAAAATCCATCCATCCATCCATCCATACATACATACATACATACATGTATACACACATATATGTATATACATGCATGTATATATAGAGAGACATTTGTACCTACATATACATACATAACTATGTATAGACACATATATGTGCAAACATTTAGAAGAGTTTTATATTTGAAATGCTGACTTATTTACCATTTACTAGCATTATTATTTTCAGTTTTCTTGTGCTATTGGTTGTATGCAGGGCTTGGCACATGATAAGCACACATTACTACAGAGCTAATTTTTCTCAAGTTGTCTGGAGCCTTCAAGAGTTTGTATACTTGTGACATAGCAACCATTAAATTCACAGCAGTTTCTTCCCCAGATCACTTAAAGGCAGAAACATTCTATGCTGAATTAGAAGGAAGGGTATGGAGAATGAAAGAGACTATGTGGATTCTGAAAAACAAATTCCTGAGGGGCAGTGGTGGTGCACACCTTTAATCCCAGCACTTGGGAGGCAGAGGCAGGCAGATTTCTGAGTTCAAGGCCAGCCTGGTCTACAGAGTGAATTCCAGGACAGCCCAGGCTACACAGAGAAACCCTGTCTTGTAAAAACAAAAACAAAAACAACAAAAAATTCCTAAAAGCTTTATAGCCAGCAAGATGTTTCCTTCACTAAGAGCATAGGAACAGGGAACCATTGAGGGTTTGAAGTATCTACTTGGAAATTTATAAAGTGTCATGTATTTTGAAATAGTAATACTGTAGATATTTGGAATCTAATTTTGGTTTTAATGGTAGCTTGATGCTATAAGCAATTTTAGCATAATTCTCACCTTGCTCATTTCCTCATTGATTTCATCTCTCTTACGTATATGAATGAAGTAGAAATAAGCAGAAAACAGAAGAGTATTTCACTTTGAATTTAAAAATTCACTTTGAATTCCAAGTATCTTTGATAAGTAAAAGATTCTAGAATATTTCCTATTGGCTGAATGTGTATCCCTCCTGTTAGAACAGGATTGATGGAGGCATTGTGCAAATAAATGAGGAGACTGACCTCTTAAGAAACAGATTGTCCTTAATCAGAACAATGAAGAGCAGCAGTCTCTCTAGAGGAGTGGAGACTTAACACACATGGTGTAGGAGGCTTCAGGGCTTCATAGAGAGAAAAGATTCCATCTGTAGTTTAGTTTCCCTGCAGTCTCAAAGTAATAAATAGCAACAGAGCTTGGGATGATGATCACATCAAAAGCTTCCAGGATCCTAACCACACCCAAGAGATTATCAGTGAAGCCAATTTTCCTGTACAGAGTTTGTCAGCTCACTAGAGGCGTTCATGTCATTAACCCTTCACTTCCTATCAAATATTCATATGTTGAAATCTTGACCTGATTGAGTATTTTTTATGTAGGCAATGTGATTATGAATGTAAAGATCTCATAATTGGAATTAAGAAACTCTGGGTGTCCCTACAGGTATAATACAAGAAAGTGAACTACAAAAAGTGATGAGAATGAAAAGCTTGTGCAGATTTACTTTATCAAGCTGGATCAGACTTTGGGGAGCCTAATACCAGGCAATTAATTGTCAGCATATTTAAAACACAGTATAATTTGTGAAAAAGTTTTCAAGCAGCAATCAGTAGAACCAGCCCAATATCAGGTATACAATAAAGGTTAATGTGTGACTGATTATATCACAAGCATGGTTCTATAGCTAAAACATCTAGAATCTAATGTAGTCTCTAACTAATAGCATATAGGTCAACAGGCCATAAAGTACATGTTGATATTTTCCCTAAGAATAGGCAACAGGGGACTGGAGAGATGGCTCAGCAGTTAAAAGAACTGGCTGTCCTTTCCAAAGTCTTGAATTCAATCCCCAGTAATGACATGGCATCTCACAACTATCTATATTGGGATCTAATGTTGTATTCTGGCATATAGAAGTACATGCAGACAGAGTACTCATTTATACAAATAAACAGATCTTAAAAAAACAATGAGTAACAGTCTAGGGAGGGAAGAGTCTGAAATAATTATTCTGTGGAATGTAGGTGAGATCTGTCCCTTCAGATAGCAAAATGGTCACCCAGTTGCTAGAAACCTCTTTTTTCATCTTTCTGGATTGAATGCATGTATTTTATTTTGTTCCATTGTGGAGACACCCCTGCATGATTACTACATGATTAACATTCCTGGTTTGTTCTCTCTCTCTCTCTCTCTCTCTCTCTCTCTCTCTCTCTCTCTCTCTCTCTCTCCCTCTGTCTCTTAAGATTTATTTTATCTATGTGAGTACACTGTTTTTCTATTCAGACACACCAGAAGAGGGCATCAGATCACATTACAGATGATTGTGAGCTGCCATGTAGTTGCTGGGAATTGAATTCAGGACCCCTGAAGTTCAGTCAGTGCTCTTAACTGCTGAGCCATCTCTCCAGCCCATTCCTGAGTTTGTTAGTGTTTCTCTATGAGTGCAAGGACATCTGTGGCCCCAACCATGAAAATACAGGAAAGTGGGTGACCTTATTCTGTTTACTGCCCAACATACAAGGATACAAGCAGAAAAGAGTCTTTATGAAATACAGAAATGTGCATTACTAGAACTGACAAATCTGGCACTCAAGATTCCGTGTTGCCACCGTAAGTAATGGAAAAGAAATATATTCTGTTTAAACCACCTAACCTACTTGGTTTTCTCCTAGAAATACCCCAACTAAGACATCAGCTACTGTTGTTCCAGGGAGTAGAATAACTCATAATTTTAAGGGCAATATATTTAGATAGGAGTTGTGGTACTTGTGGTATCTGAAGAATGAGATGAAAACTTGTAAGAAGAACACCCTTTGGTTTCCACATAGCATAGATATTTAGGACATTAGACTTATAATGTGGAGATTTAAGGCTTCAAATAAATTTTGCTTTCAAGAGTGACTCATGCTCTAATCTACTAATTGGTTTTTATATTATTGGTAATGGAAGTAACTAATACTTGTCTCGATATTAGGAGAAAGAATTTACATGTTATGTTCAGAAGATTGAGATAAATAGCATTTGTGTGTGTGTGTGTATGTGTGTGTGTGTGTGAGAGAGAGAGAGAGATAGAGAGAGAGAGCCTGTGAGTGTGTACATGCGTGAGTGATAGCATAGGCAAGTACATGAATCTTCCAACTGAATTATTAAGAATTTATAATTTAAAATATATTTAAGTGATTATCTGTATATAACACAATTCAGAACAATGTCCTACTTTCCTCAAAGGAACTTAGCAATGACTATTATAAGCTCTGGTTCCCAAAAGATAGTCATTAATTGTTTTATAAATACAAAAAAAAACCCTGAAAATAAACTGGTAAAAACAAAACAGTATTATTGATAGAAAAGTACAAGAGAAGTGATAAAGGTTGTCAATCAACTACTCTGGTTTGCACTGGCTCATAGTAGCAAATAATGAGCAATTTAATGACTCATTGGTAGAGTAAAGTAAGCCAAAATCAAAGTCTTTACATGAACAAAATAAATAAAATTTTCAAATTAGGCCTTTTTTTTTTTTAAACCCCACCATCTGTCTTTACCTTCAGAGGCAGCTTTAAAATATTTCAAAAATCTTATCATTTTTTCTCTGTGGTCCTCCATGGAGCTTCTATTTCATTATCTGTGATAAGATATGTGAATCTGCTACCCTATTGCTGGAAATACTAATTGGCTCTTCAATTTGTTTTCTTTTTTTTTTAGATCCATGCTGTTGAACCTGTACATTTCTTAAAAGACTAAAATATGCCTGATTCTTGATTTCACATTGTGACCTAGAATTTGTTTGCTTGGATGTAAGTTTCTTAGCTAGCACTGTCTTAATAATGTGCTACTTCTTTCTTGATGCTCTTGATCCTTAAGCTTGTTTATCCTTACCAAGAAGTAATTGACTGGTATTTTCTTTACTGTTACATATTTATGATCTTACAGCCCTAAATGCCACTGTATCCTAAGATACCCTTTCCATTCATTCTCTCTCTACAAGCCAAAAAATGTTGTTTGCCAAATCTAGAAATGAATACTTTGAATTGTTGAAACTATTTGATATGGGCACAGTGATAGCATTACTAATATGTTGTATCAGAGTAATAAATTCATGGAACTTGTGCATGATTAATTGATAAAAATTAAACCACACTTAAATAGCTACTGGGAATTCAGCCATAAGTATATTTAATCAAATCATAATTGTATCAGACAATTATGAATATGGAACATTTTTTATAAGAAGTTAAGTTAGAACGTAGTTCCTCATTCAAGTCATTTAAAGTACCAGTTTTAACAAAGGTACTAAATATCCAGCAAAAAATTATTTGACTCATTGGCATAAAATGTGATAACCATTTATATAATAGGACAATAAGTAACTTATAATAGCAAAAATTGCATTAGCTTGCATCCTTAAAACTCTGTGCTTATTGATAGCAGATATTAATTTGAAAGCAAGTAATCTCTCCACTTACTTTTATTTTGGTATATATTTATATGAAAATAAGCAGTGCTTCAGCATGCTAATGCTTCATGAGTTTTGCCAATCATGAGGTAAACCTATAGCAAAAATACTGTGCCTCTGGGAAGAAAACATGACAACCCCCCAAAAGAAATAACTTGTTTATTAACAGATGTAATAGATAACTTCAAATATCTTTAAAATTTAATGTTTGTGACAAGTTAGAGTAGAGATACATCTTATATTTTCTTGTGTAAATCACACATATTTATAGATTTTGGTTTGAAACAGTTATATTTAGAAGACACAAATAAAATTGTTCAAATGCATATCAGATAATTCCAGTAACATAATGTGTTAAATAGAGTACAGAGGTCAATGATGATCTCCTTTTGGACCTCTTACTGATCAGATAGAATAGGAAGTTGAAAACAGGGGTGAGAAACAGATTCCAGAATCAGAAACATTTTAAAGCGACTCTGGCATGAAACAGAAGAATGCAGAGCCATAAAACTGATAGGAATGATAAGAAAATAGGTTTTGTTTTTATTTTGAAATTCTTACTCATTTTTTTTAATTAAATGAGCATCTTATGCTAAGTTTCTAAAAGAAGGTGTTAACCTACCCAAGTAGGCAACTGTGATCCATTTCAATCTTTAACATGGCATAATAGCCATAAGGGTGCTTTAATGGCATGGTTTCCTTGACAGTAATTGAATTTAAGACCTTCTCAACAAGAGGGAAACATTGCCTAGTACTAGAATCCCAGCTACCTGCTCAGTGTTAGCGAAGTCATAGTTACTGGAGCAGAATCAACAACCATTAATTTACTAAAATATATGATCACTAATGGCAATCTAAACATTTATCTTTATACCCATACTTAAGTGTAGTCTGCATTCCTCATCAAAGAAACTTCTCTTTGTAACACTTAGAGACCAATACATAAAACAACAACCAATCAAAATGCAGAATTGTGGAGTCCAGTAATAATTGATACATCTGTAAAACATTCCTACACCTAAGCCTCTGGGAACTTTGTAAAAAAAAGGGGGGGGAGCAGAAAAAAATTAAGATGCAGAAGATCAAGGAGTTTGATATCAGATTGTATCTCCTAATAATATCAGAAGCTACACCCATAAAGTCTCACCTCACCAACATAGCTGCCTAAACATGAACTAAAAACAGCAGAGATTTTAAAGTGGACAAGGGGAGCCTAATAGGCCTCAACCCTTAACAATCAAGCACAGAACCTAAGGGAAGCTGAGACTAGGAGAAATAGTATTCTCCAGGGAAGAATGAACCAGATGTTTATGTCAAAACAAATATATATATACACACACACGTATGTAATAATAATGAAAAAGGAGGGGCCATTAATTTGAAAAAAGAGTAAAGAAGGCTATGGAGAGCTAAGAGCAAGGAAAGGGCAGAAAGAAATGTTGTGATCAACTTATAATTTCAAAAAATGTTTTAAAATAATAAATTATAATGAGCATGTCAATCTAGCATAAATGCTTAGATATTCATACTGAAATATAGAATATTCCTTGTTCTTCATTATGAAGAAAATATTTTGATTAAAACATATTTTCCTAATCAGATTCTGGTGGTGTCTACAGGGACCATCTGAATATCTTTCTTTTTGTAATTTATATTAAATTTCAACCTTACAAAAAATTTGAAAAAAATTATCTATGTATTTCATCCTAGATCATGCTCACTATTCATATGGAAAGGCTAGACTATGTAATAAAATTATTCACTTTTTATTTTTAACTTAATTCATTGGTTTGTAGTTTAAGTTTGAGTACTACAATGCTCATATTTGATGATACTTAAGGAACTTATTATATTTTAGCAAATCTGGATCTCAAATGCGTAGCACATACAAGAGAAAAATCTTTAAAACATCATTTAATAGAATAATTTGCACCAAGAGAAAATAAGCAATGAATAAAGAGTAAAAGTTACTGCCAATTATGACAGAAATGGGGTAATAGATGACCAGGAATTTGTTATTATCATTGTTAACTTTATATCTTTGGTGATAATTTTTTAAATAGCTTAGTATTTGACTATTTACAATTATAATAATTCATAGTTAGTTGGAGAAATTCCTATTCAATCTGTGACACTAATATTTGGTTAAGAGCATAGACTATTCATATATCAACATGATAGTAACTTGATTTCTAAAACTTTTCAGCAAACATTACTTTTTCTATTGAGATAAACAGCTAAAGGGGGAATCACCATCCCTGACCTCAAGCTGTATTACAGAGAAATAGTGATAAAAATTGTATGGTATTGGTACAGAGACAGGCAGGAAGATCAATGGAATAGAATTGAAGACCCAGAAATGAACCCACACACCTATGGTTACGTGATCTTTGACAAAGAAGCTAAAACTATCCACTGGAAAATAGACAGCATTTTCAGCAAATGGTGCTGTTTCAACTGGTGATCAGCATGTAGAAAAATGCAAATCAATCCATTCTTATCTACTTGTACAAAGCTCAAGTCCAAGTGGATCAAAGACCTCCATATAAGACCAGATAAAAGGACACTAATAGAAGAAAAAGTGGGGAAGATCCTAGAACACATAGGCACAGGAGAAAGTTTCCTGAACAGAAAACCAATGGCTAATGCTCTAAGACCAACAATAAACAAATGGGACCTCATAAATTTGCAAATCTTCTGTAAAGCAAAGAACACTGCCAACAGGACAAAATGGCAACCAACAGATTGGGAAAGATTATTACTAGTCCTATACCCTATAGAAAGCTAATATCCAATACATATAAAGAACTCAAGAAGTTAGACTCCACAAAGAGCTCAACAAAGAATTCTCAACTGAGGAATATCAACTAGCCTAGAAGCACCTAAAGAAATATTCAACATCTTTAGTCATCAGGGAAATGTAAATCAAAACAACCCTGAGATTCCACCTCACACCAGTCAGAATGGCTAAGATCAAAAACTCAGGTGACAGTAGATGCTGTCAAGGATGTGGAGAAAGAGGAACACGTCTCCATTGTTGGTGGGATTGCAAGCTGTTACAACTACTCTGAAAATCAGTCTGAAAATTGGACATAGTATTACCTGAGGACCCAGCTATACCACTTCTGGGCATATATCCAAAATCTGCTCCAGCATGTAACAAAGACACATGCTCCACTATGTTCATAGCAGACTTATTTATAATAGCCAGAAGCTGGAAAGAACCCAAATGTCTTTCAACAGAGAAATGGATACTGAAATTATGGTCCATTTAATAGGTGGAATACTACCCACCTATTAAAAACAATGAAACTTTTAGGCAAATGGGTGGAACTAGGAAATATCATCCTGAGTGAGGTAACTCAGTTACAAAAGAACACACATGGCATTGAAGACATCAGACATGACAAGTGATGTGTAATATGTTTATGAATGTTTATACAATGCCATTAAGGTTGTAAGGGAGCAACTGGATAAATTTTGTTTGGTTTCGTTGATTTAGAGATGAACATCTCTTCTACTTACTTTTGTTTTGAATTGATCAAAATGCCCTGATGGAAACAGTGATAAAGGGGGAAGGTTTACCTTATAATTGGATCTATGATTTTAGAAGAATGTCAACTGATTATTTCAAGGAAGCCATGACATGGTTCATGTATGTGGAATTATGTGCTACATACTCACCAGAAAGTAGGTCAGAAAGTGGAGGTCATGCAATAACTTAGCAGTGGATATATATATTTCAAAGTCCAACACCTAGTGACCTACGTTAGCCAATCAGACCTGTGAAGTATTCAAGATACTTGAAGTCCTCATGTTCCAAAGTACAGGAAGTAAGTACTCAAAAACTATCATGCCACCACATTCCTACTATGATTGTGTCAAACCCAAACCCTCATATTTACAGTATAGCACTGCATTAAGCCTCCATATGTGATAAAACTGGCTTGATAATACACAGTATTATGGTTTAAATATTAAATACTTTGGATATTATAATAAAGTCTTAGAAATATAAATTGTACTTGTGTCCTAGACAGATAATGCAACATATTCAGAAAAAACAAGTCACTATTCCACAACTTGAAGAAAATATAATATTTTCTTCAAGAAAATGCGGGTAAAGTATCTGCACTTGATAGAATTAAGAATGTGAAAAATTAGAGTTCATGTTCAAGAATGCTGCTTCTTCTGATTCTTCACCATTTTGTACCATTGTAGAGCTAAAACTCTGAAGCTCTATTGTTATCACTCTACTCATTAGATGCAAAAATATCCCAAATTCACTTTCTATAAATATCCCTTCTATGTGTGATTGAATACTTTCAGAGTAATACGCATTGGAAGTCTTGATCATACTATACATTCAAGATACTCATGTTTCAGGAAAAAAAATGTCAAATCAGTAGTAAAGATTTTGAAGGGAAAAGTTTATCTTAGGCATCATAAATATCAAAGAAAAAAGATAATGACAATGATAGAGAAACAGGTTAAAGATCAAAGGTCATTTGTGAGGAGATGAAAGGAATAAATGTAATGTAAACATGGTCATATTTCACTGTATACATGTATGAAAGACTCCAGAATAAAGAAAAATATTGATGGTGGGGTGAAAGAGGAAAAGGGTGAGATGAGAGAGAGAGAAAGAGAGAGAGAGAGAGAGAGAGAGAGAGAGAGAGAGAGAGAGAATAGAACTGTGCCCTATATCAACCTCATAGACAGCAGTTAGCTAAATTTTAAACTTCTTTTCATTTAGAACATTTCTTTTAAATAACCACTACAACACAACTGAGGACTGCAGGAGAACACAATGGATGTCTAAATGTGTTATAGAGGCACAATGCCTATGAGAGTAACAAGGCTTAGACCCAGTACTTCTTTAACTTTTTAAACTTATTTGAGATGGTTAGCCTATGAGTTACGGGCCTATAGCAAATTCATGGCTTTGAGTTTATTGTTAGGGTGTTTTTTTATATTTTATTTAGAAATAGCTGAGAGGCGTTAACAGACAACAGTCTAGATTGCCTTACATGGATAGTTGGTTCTCAAAACAGCAGAAGTCCACAGAATTGACATTACAAACATTTCTGTATTAATGTTCATTTTGATTAGAGACCTGTCTGCTCCTGACAGCTTCCTGTCTTGGATTCTAAGAAGAAATTGAGCATCTTTGGAATTACTCTAGTTGTGGTGAGACAGCCACTAGGCAATAATTGCCTCTTTTCATCTACAGACAAATTACTGTCCAGGAAAGAACACACTTACAGAATAGTCTACTGATTATATCTGCCAAGACAGAGTAATCAGCCCTTAATAATTCTGCATCACTAGGTCTGTCAGAAGATCCTGGGCCAGAAGGCTGAAGATCAGATGCTCCAATGTTCTGTAGTATAGGGACTGTCTAGGTGTTCATTGGTCTCTATAAATTGGCTAAGTTTTAGAAGCTATGCTTTGTGCTTCCCATAACTTCAGTTAACTCAGTCATTCTGGATTTCTGATGGGGTTGAAAACTTATGGTCATATAGCCAATCCTGGCTATTTACTTTGAGAGAAAAGATTTGAGAGGATGGTTTTCAGCTGACATTCATTCTAAAGCCAAGAAGAAACCCAAGTTCAGAACTAAGTGTTTTAGTTAGGAGAGATGACAGAGGTTCTGTTTAGTCAAAAAAACGATGGACTAGGTATTAGGTCTATCTGTATTTTACTAACACACATTGGTATAGTTATCGTATTTTGAGAGAAAAGTTTTATTTTAACAGGAAAGGTGATATGTAGGAGGAGCTAAGGTGGGAGGAGTAAGGAGAGGAAGAGGAGAATTAAGGAGAAGAGGAGGAGAAAGAGAGGAGGAGCTAGGTGATGGTGGGGGTGGGACATGGAGGTGGATCTTCGTGTGTCTCCGCCAGTCAAAGATAGTTGATATATCTAGGTTGGGTATAGGGTTACACTTCTGATTGTATGTGCATCTTGATATTGAGCATTACCAAACTTATAAAGCCTTTGATTAATATTTTTAAAAAAAGTGTATAAAAGCAAAAAGGAGAAGGGGGCATGGGATAGGGGTTTTCTAGGGAGGGGAAATGGGGAAAGGGAATGGCATCTGAAATGTAAATAAAATTTCCAATAAAAAATAAATTAAAAAGTGATGCACATTCATGTAGAGTGCAATAAAGGGAAATAAGAACTTGCGCAATTTTTTTTCTAGGCTGCCAATGAAATTATTAGATGACAACTCTGGGTTTTAACTAAACATTTTATAAATCACATTAGAGTATTATGCTATCACTGGTAAAACATTATAATATGGTAGAAAGTAAGGTATAAACAAAGTTGAAGTGCAGGACTTGAGCTCTAATTTATTTGCTGTATAGTTGTGGGGATTTTATTTAATCATTCCTAAACTCTAAGACTATTTCTTTTATATTTGAGCCAATTTTTTAACAGTCAGAGAACAGAGTAATAAAAGAGAAATATGGAATCATTATATACTGGCAGATACTGGTATTATTATTTCTTTATTATTAAGACCAATTAAGTGCTTACTCTTCATTATTCTTTCATTGGCCTGCTTCAGTTAACACATATTGTGTCCTACTGCGAAGCTTCTTCTTCCAAATTGGAACATTCTGTCCTGGAAGAAAGAGGAAGAACTCCAAGACTTAATGAAACACACACACACACATACACAGAGGCAGACCTCTTAGAATTCCATCTGATTTCTTAATAGGGAATATAAAATATAAAAAGGTTTGGACAGCTACCCTACAAATTTAATTAGACAACAAATACCAGCCAAAAATTTCAGTCATTATACATGAAGAAAATAAGATATTTCATGATAAAGTCAACTTTAAGCAATATCTATCTATAAAATCCAGCATTACAGAAATTGCTAGAAGTAAATGTCAAACCAATGAGGTTTAGTACACCTTGAAAACACCAGCAAAATAACTGGAATGAACAATCATTGGTCATTGATATCTCTCAATATCAGTGACCTCAATTCCCTAATAAAATGACAAAGCAAAACAGAAAGGATGTTAAAGCAGTATCTATCCATTTGTTGTATGCAAGAAACACACAACAACATTGCCTCAGCATCAAGGGTTGGGAAAAGATATTCCAAACAAATGGACCTAAGAAACAAGTTGTGTACCAATTTTAATATCGGGAAAGAAAATTAGACTTCAAAGGAAAAATCCATGAAGATGACATTCTGATTTTTAATATCTTTGCCACAAACAAAAGAGCACATACTTGTGTAAAAGAAACACCACTACAGCTTAAAGTACAGACTCACACACTTATAGTGAAAGACTTCAAGATATGACTCTCATGAATTAACAGGTTATCCAGACACAAACTAAACAAAAATTTCTGGAGCTAACTGATGTTATAAACCACATGAACCTAACAGATTCTCAGAGAACATTATACCCAAACACAAAAGTATATACCTTCTTCTTAGCACCTTATGGAACATTTCCCCAATTTCAGAACATAATTGAATACAAAGTAAGTTTCAATAAATACAAGAAAATGGTTACTACCTGTTTCCTATCAGGTCACCATAGATTAAAGCTGGATATCACCAATAATAAAAACAACACAGAGCTTACAAATTTATGGAAATCAACCTATTTGCCAATTAATAAAAATGGGTCAAGATAATATGAAACAAAGACTTTCTACGATTCTTTGAAAATATATACAAAGCATACCCAAACTTATAGGACATAATAAAATTGGTGCTAAGAAGAAAGTTCATAACATTATGTGTCTATGTAAAAAAGTAGAAGAGATCTTGTACTAACAATGTAACAGCACACCTGAGAGCTCTAGAACTAAAATGTAGGCATACCCAAGAGAAGAAGAGGGCAAGAAATAATCAAAATGAGGGCTGAAATCAATAAAATAGAAACAAAGATAAATATAAAAAGAATCAACAAAACAAAGAATTGGTTCTTTGAGAAAATCAACAATACACACAGCCCTTATCCAAAGTAAGTAAAAGACACAGGGAGAATATTCAAATTTAAAAAATTAGAAACAAAAGAGGTGTGTAATAACAGATACCAAAAAAATTACAGAGAATCATAAGGACATACTTTAAAAACCTGTATTCCATCAAATGGGAAAATCTAAAAGAAATGAATTATTTTCTTTTTTATTAATTAATTTATTAACTTCGTATCTCGATTGTAGTTTCCCCTTCCTCTTCTCCTCCCAGTCCTTCCTTCTTAAAACGCCCCCTGCCATCCTTCTGTATTCTCTTTCCTTTCAAAAAAGGCTCAGAAAAAGGGACGAACGTCTACCATGGATATCAACCTGTCTTGGAATATCAAGTTGCAACAGTTCTAGATGCCTATTCTACTAAGGCTAGACAAAGCAGCCCAGTTAGGGGAAAGGGATCCAAAATCAGGCATTAGCATCATGTACAGATCCTGCCTCTGCTGTTAGGTGTCCCACATGAAGCCTGAGCTGCCTAACAGTTACATTATGTGCCAAGGGTCCATCCTATGTGTGCTCTATGTTTGGTGGTTCAGTCTCTGTGGGCCTCTTTGGGCCCAGGTTGAATTGATTCTGAATGTTTTCTTTTGGTGCCCTTGACCTCTCTGTTTCCTTCAATCTGTCATCCTCATCTTCCACAGAATTCCTCCAGTTCCACTTTATGTCTGGATGTGAGTCTCTGTACTTATTTCCATCAGTTACTGAGTGAAGCCTCCCAGATAACAGTGGTACTAGACACCTTTCATAAAGCATAACGGACTATCTTTAATAGTGTTGAATGCGTTCTCTCTCTCATGTCATGGGTCTCAAGATGTACCAGTCATTGGTTGACCATTTCTTCAATTTCTGCTCCATCTTTTCTCCTGCATATCTTGTTGTAGGAGAAATTGAAGGTCTAAGGTTTTGTGGTTGGACTGATGTACCAACACCTTCATTGGAAGTCTTTTCTACTTATAGAAAATAAACATTACAGGTTCCATATCCTTCACTGTTAAGAGTCTTAGCTAGGCTCACCCTCATAGATTTCTGGTAGTTTCCGTTATCCTAGGTTTCTACCTCATCCCAGGGACCCCACCAACACTGATTGCAGTTTTCTTTCCACATATTCTCTTCTCCATCCTCCCCCAACTCTGCCCACGGCTCTAGGTTACTTTCATTTCCACTTCCAGTGAGTGATCTTAACATATCAAAATTTCCCGAGATGTTATAACTATCACCATGTCCAATTTTATATTGGGTGCAATTTCCCCAAATTTTTAGAGGTTCCTCTACAGTTATATTTCTCTTAAATTCATGAACAGCTTTCACGTTGATATTATCGGCAACATCTAGTTCCTGGATATCAGTTGGGCTCCTACTTGGTCTCACCAGGTCAGAAAATACTGGTTTAATAATCACAGATGGAGAAAAGAGAAGGAACAGTAAATAGATAAGGAGAATAATAAGTACTGCGAATCATTGCAGAAATGACATCACGAGGTGCTTGCACCAAAGATGCATGCCTTAAGGCCTCTCAGTACTCATTCTGGGGCTCCCAAGTGCCATAGACTTATGCTCTGAAACACAGTATTCCTGGCAAGTTTTTCTTCCTTGTAACTAGGGATCCAAGGCATCTCAAGAGTAATGTGGGGTGTCTCCAACATTTTATATTTCTATACATTTATCTGCAAATTTCATGTTATTATTGTTTTCATGGCTGAGTAATATTCCATTGTCAAAATGTGCCACATTTTCTTTATCCATTCTTTGGTTGACAGACACTGAGGATTTTTCCAGTTTCTGGCTATTATGAATAAAATTGCTATGAACATAATTGAACAAATGTCCTGTGGCATGGTACAGCATCTTTTGGGTATATACCCAGGAGTAGTATAGCTGGATCTTAAGTTAGAACTATTACCAGTTTTCTGACAAACCACCAAATTAATTTCCAAAGTGGTTTTACAAGTTTGCACTCCCACCAGCAATGGAGAAATGTTTCCTGACTCCACTTTCTTGCCTGAATGTGCTGTCTTTTGAGTTTTGATGTTCCCCATTCTGATGAGTGTAAGGTGGAATATCAGTGATTTTAATTTGCATTTTTCTGATGACTAAGGACGTTAAACACTGCTTTAGCTGGTTCTCAGACACTAAAGATTCCTCTGTCAAAATTATCTGTTTAGAAATTTACTTTTTAATTGGGTTATTTAATTTGTTGATATCTAATTTCTTGAGTGCCTTACATATTTTGGATATCAGCTTTCTGTCAGATGTGAGGTTGGAGAAGATCGTCCTATTATGTAGGCTGCTGGTTTGTCCTTTTGATGGTGTCCTCCACCTTAGAGAAGCCTTAGAGGCTAATGATCTAGTATTTATTAATTGTTGATCTTAGTGACTGAACTATTGGTGTTTTATTTCAGAAGTTGCTTCCTGTGCCAATTTATTTCAATGTTATTTCTTTCTCTTCAACCAGATTTAGTAGATCTCATTTTATATTGAGGTTCTTGTTCCACTTGAACTTGAATTTTGTTCAGCATAATAGATCTGCAATTATTTGTGTTCAACCATTTGTTGAGGATATTTCTATTCTTCATTGTAGAATTTTGGCTTCTTTGTCAAAAAATCAAGTGTCATAGGTGTGTTAATTTATTTGAGAATCTTTAATTTGACTTCAGTGATTAACCTTTCTGCTTCTATTTCAAATTTCAATACCATGCAGTTTTTATTACTAATGCACTGTAGTACAGCTTAAGATCTGGGATGTTGATACCTCCAGGAGTTCTTATACTATATATGAATGTTTTAGCTATCCTTGGTTTTTGTTTTTCTTTATGAAATTGAGTATTGTTCTTTCAGTATCTATAAAAAGTTGTGTTGGAACTTTGAGGTGAATTACATTGAATCTGTAGATTGCTTTTGGCGAGATAGTCATTTTAAACTGTGTTAATTCTATTACTCTATGAGCATGGGAAATCTTTGTATATTCTGATGTTTTCTACAATTTATTTTTTTTAAAGACTTTAATTTCTTGTTATACAGGCCTTTCACTTGCTTGATAGAGTTACTCCAAGATATTTTATATTATTTGTAAATGTTGTAAAGGGTATTGTATCTCAATTTCTTTCTCAGTGTGTTTGTACATAGGAAGCCTTCTAATTTTTTGAGTTAGTTTTGTATCCTGTCATTTTGCTGAAAATGTTTGTTACCTCTGAGGGTTCCCTGGTAGAATTTTTGGGTCACTTATGTACACTCTCTTATCATCTTCAAATGGCAATTCTTTGACATCTTCCTTTCTAGATTTATCTCCTTTATTTCCCACAGTTTTCTTATTGCTCTATTTAGAAATTCAAGTACTGTATTGAATATTTATGGAGAGAGTTGACAGCCTGATTTTATTGGAATCGCTTTAAGTTTCTCTCCATTTAATTTGATGTTGACTATTGGCTTGTTGTTTATTGCCTTTATTGTGTTTAGTTATGTGCCTTCTGTCTCTGATCTCTCCACCCTTTTATTATGAAGAAGTGTTGGATTTTGTCAATGGCCTTTTTAACATCTAATGAGATGAACATGTGGCTTTTCTCTTTCAGTTTATATGGTGGATTCCATTGATGTATTTTTATATGTTGAACTACCCTGAATTTCTGGTATGAAGCCTACTTGATCGTGTTGGAGGATGTTATTGATGTATTCTTGGATGTTATTTGTGAGTGTTTTATTGACTATTTTCTGCAGTGTGGGTCATAAAGGAGATTGGTCTGAAATTATCTTTCTTGGTGAAGTCTTTGTGTGGTATAGGTGTTATGGTGACTGTGGTCTCATAGAATAAATTTGGCATTGTTCCTTCTATTTCTCTTTTGTGGAAACATCTGAGGAGTATTAGTATTAGATGTTTTTTGTAAGAATGGTAGAATTCTACTCTAAACCTTATGGCCCTGAGCTTTGTTGGTTGGGAGATTTTTAATGACTGCTTCTATTCACTTATACGCTATATGCCTATTCAAATTGTTTACCTGATCTTGATTTCCCTTTGATAAGTGGCATCCATCAATACAATTGTTCATTTCATTCAGCTTTTTCAGTTTTTGTGGAGTACAAGTTTTTGAGGTAAGACCTAATGATTCTTTGGAAGTCTTCTGTGTTTTGTGTTTTGTCTCCCTTTTCATTTCTGATTTTGTTAATTTGAATATTATCTCTCTGCTTTTTAGTTAACTTGGTTAAGGGTTTGTCTACCTTGTTGATTTTTTCAAAGAAGCAACTTTTGGTTCTATTGCTTCTTTGAATTTTTCTCTTTTTTTTCTAATTTATTTACTAATTTATTTCAGCCCTGTGTTTGATTTTTCCTTGCCCTCTACTCCTCTTGAGTGAACTTGCTTCACTTTTTTATAGAACTTTCAGCTGTACTATCAAATCACTAAAATTAAATTTTATTAATTTGTTTATAAATGCACTTAGTGTTATGCACTTTCTTGTTAGTCGTGCTTTCATTGTGTCCCATAAGTTTAGGCATGTTGTGCATTCATTTTCCTCGAATTCTAGAAAAGTCTTCAATTTATTTCTTCATTTGTTCCTTGACCCAGTGTTCATTGAGTAGGGAGTTGCTCAGATTCCATTAGTTTGTTAGCTTTCTAACATTTCTGTTGTTGTTGAAGTCCTGCTTTAATCCATGTGGACTGATAAAATACAAGAGCTTATTAACATTATCTTTTATCTGTTGTGACTTTTTTTTAAGTCCATGTACATTGTCAGTTTTGGAGAAGATTCCACAAGATCCTAAGAAGGTTTATTCCTTTGTGTTTGCGTGAAATGCACTATAGATATCTGTTAGGTCCATTTGATTATTTATGTCTATTAGTTTCATTGTTTCTCTGTTCAATTTCAGTCTAGATATTTTGTCTGTAGATGAGAGTAAAGTGCTGAAGTCTTCCACAGTATATGTGTAGTTTAATGTGTGATTTAAGCTTTTATAATGTTTCTTTAGCAAATGTGGGTGCTCTTTCTTTTGAGGCATAGATATTCAGAATTGAAATAGTATCTTGGTGGATTCTCCATTTGATGAATATGAAGTTTCCTTCCAATCTTTTGATTAATTTTGGTTGAAAGTGTATTTTATTAGATATTAGAATGGCTACTCTAGCTTGTTTCTTGGAACCATTTGCTTGGACAAATTTTCTAGCCAATTTCACTTATCAATATTGATGAAAAAACACTCAATAAAATTCTCAAAATCCAAGAACACATCAAAACCATCATTCACCATGATCAAGGAAGCTTTATCCCAGGAATGCAGGGATTAATATGAAGAAAAATTCAACAGCACAATCCACTATATACACAAACTCAAGGAAAAAAATGACATTGTCATCAGGCTGTAAGATAAACAATTGACGGCCAGACCTCTGCCCGGCCAGCTTGTGAGTGCACCCCGGATGCCCCCAGACACATTCTGGGGGATCCATAGAACCCATAGCCAGAGCTAGCACTCCCCTTCTGCCGCTCGCCCCTCTTCCGGTCTGAGGCCTGGGATGGACCTCTGCCGGGCCAGCTTGTGAGTGCACCCCGGATACCCCCAGACACATTCTGGGGGATCCATAGAACCCATAGCCAGCGCTAGTACTCCTCTTCCACCGCTTGCCCCTCTTCCAGTCTGAGGCCAGCTTGTGTGTGCACCCCAGATACCGCCAGACACATTCTGGGGGCTCCACAGATCCCACAACCGGCTTTAGGTAGGAAAACCCACATACTACCCTGAGCTCATACCTGGGTGCTTTGAGTGCTCAGAATCCAGCAGATACCCCACCCCCCCAACCCTGCCAGCTAGCACCCCCCTTCTGCCCATCTCCCGGGTCTGAGACCTGGACTAGACCTCTGCCAGGTCTGCAGTTGTGTAGACCCCCGGATTCCACCTGAGACATACCGGAAGGTCCACTCAATCCAGAGCCACAGAGGAACAACTGAACTCAGCGTGTCAGACAACATATCCTGAGATATCCAAGAGGAGACACGGCACCCAGAACAGCAGACAACTAGCTGGACACCTTGGAGGCACCATATCCTGAGGCATCCTAGAGATACCACCGTAATCAGTGCAGCTGGAAAAAATCACAGAGACATCTGGACCCCTAGAAGACCAAACACAAGCAAGACAACTGGAAAGGAAGGCTTCAATCAGAGACAGAAGTACAGGTAGCACTAGATTTAACCAGATGGCAAAAGGCAGGCACAAGAACGTAAGCAACAGAAACCAAAGTTACATGGCATCATCAGAACCCAGTTCCCCCATCATAGCAAGCCCTGAACACCCCATCACACCAGAAAAGCAAGATTCAGAATTAAAATCAGTTCTTCTCATGATGATAGAGGACTTTAAGAAAGACATAAATAACACTCTCAAAGAACAGATAGAAACCCTTAAAGAGGAAACACAAAAATCTCTTAAGGAATTGCAAGAAAATGCAACCAAATGGGAGAAGGAATTAAACAAAACCATGCAGGATCTAAAAATGGAAGTAGAAACAATAAAGAAATCACAAAGGGACAATACCCTGGAGATAGAAAACTTAAAAAAATGATCAGGAGTCATAGACACAAGTATTACCAACAGAATACAAGAGATGGAAGAGAGAATCTCATGTGCAGAAGATACCATGGAAAACATTGACACAACTGTCAAAGAGAATGCAAAATACAAAAAGCTACTAACCCAAAATATACAAGAAATCCAAGACACGATGAGAAGGCCAAACCTAAGGATAATAGAAATAGATGAGGGGGGAAGACTCCCAACTTAAAGGACCAGTAAATATCCTCAACAAAATTATAGAGGAAAACTTCCCTAACCTAAAGAAAGAGATGTCCATAAATATACAAGAAGCCTACAGAACTCCAAATAGTTTAGACCAGAAAAGAAATACTTCCCGCCACAAAATAGTCAAAACATCAAATGTACAAAACAAAGAAAAAATACTAAAAGCAGTAAGGGAAAAAGGCAAAGTAACATATAAAGGCAGACCTATAAGAATTACACCAGACTTCTCACCAGAGACCATAAAAGCCAGAAGATCCTGGACCGACATCATACAGACCCTAGAGAACACAAATGCCAGCCCAGACTACTATACCCAGCAAAACTGTCAATCATTATTGATGGAGAAACCAAAATATTCCATGACAAATCCAAATTTACACAGTATCTCAACACAAACCCAGCACTTCAAAGGATAATTGGTGGAAAACTCCATCACAAGGAGGGAAACTACAACCTAGAAAAAGCAGGAAAGTAATCTTCCAAAAACCGAAAAAGAAGGTAGCTACACAAACATATCTCCACTGCCAATAACAAAAATAACAGGAAACAATACTCATTTTTCCTTAATATCTCTTAATATCAATGGACTCAATTCTCCAGTAAAAAGACATAGACTATCAGACTGGATACGTAAACAGGACCCAACATTTTGCTGCATTCAGGAAACGCACCTCTGTGGAAAGGACAGACACTACCTCAGAGTAAAAGGTTTGTAAAACAATCTTCCAAGCAAATGGTCCAAAGAAACAAGCTGGAGTAGTGATTCTAATATCAAATAAAATCAGTTTTCAACCAGAAGTAATCAAAAAAGATAAAGAAGGACACTTCATATTCATCAAAGGAAAAATGTACCAAGAGGAACTCACAATTCTCAACATCTATGCCCCAAATGTAAGGGCACCCACATATATAAAAGACACTTTACTAAAACTTAAAGCACACATTGCACCCTACACAATAATAGTGGGAGATTTCAACACCCCCCTCTCAACTATGGACAGATCATGGAAACAGAAACTAAATAGAGACACAATGAAACTAACAGAAGTTATGAACCAATTGGACTTAAATGACATCTATAGCACATTTCATCCTAAAAAAAAGAATATACCTTCTTCTCAGCACCTCATGGTACCTTCTCCAAAATAGACCATATAATTGGTCACAAAACAGGCCTCAACAGATACAAAAAGATTGAAATAATCCCTAGTACCTTATCAGACCACCATGGATTAAGACTTGTCTTTGACATGGACAAAAACAACAAAAAGCCCACATACACTTGAAAACTGAACAATGCTCTACTCAATGATAACTTGGTCAAGGAAGAAATTAAGAAAGAAATTAAAGACTTTTTAGATTTAAATGAAAATGAGGACACATCATATCAAAACATGTGGGACTCATTGAAAGCAGTACTAAGAGGAAAAATCATAGCTCTAAGTGCTCACAAAAAGAAAGTGGAAAGAGCATACATTAACAACTTGACAGCAAACCTGAAAGCATTAGAACAGAAGGAAGCTAGTATACCCAAGAGGAGTAGACGGCAGGAAATAATCAAACTCAGGGCTGAAATCAACCAAGTCAAAACAAAAAGAACTATACAAAACATCAACAAAACCAGGAGCTGGTTCTTTGAGAAAATCAACAAGATAGACAAACCCTTAGCCAGACTAACCAAAGGGCGCAGAGACAGCATTCAAATTAATAAAATCAGAACTGAAAGGGAGACATAACAACAGAAACAGAGGAAAATTTAAAAATTATCAGATCCTACTAAAAAGGCCTATACTCAACAAAATTGGAAAATCTGGAGGAAATGGACAATTTTCTAGATAGATACCAGGTACCAAAGTTAAATGAGGAGCAGATAAACCATCTAAACAGTCCCATAACGCCTAAAGAAATAGACACAGTCATTAAAAATTTTCCCACCAAAAAATGTCCGGGGCCAGATGGTTTCAGTGCAGAATTCTTTCAGACCTTCAAGGAAAACCTAATACCAATCCTCTTCAAGCTATTCCATCGAATAGAAACAGAAGGAACACTACCCAATTCATTCTATGAAGCTACCATTACACTCATACCTAAACCACAGAAAGACCCAACAAAGAAAGAGAACTACAGACCAATCTCTCTTATGAATATTGATGCAAAAATACTCAATAAAATTCTCGCAAACCGAATCCAACAACACATCAAAACAATTATCCATCAAGAGCAAGTAGGCTTTATCCCAGGAATGCAGGGATGGTTCAATATTCGGAAATCCATCAATGTAATCCACTACATAAATAAACTCAAAGAGAAAAACCACATGGTCATATCACTAGATGCTGAGAAAGCATTTGACAAAATTCAACATCCCTTCATGTTAAAAGTCTTGGAAAGATCAGGAATACAAGGCCCATATCTAAACATAGTAAAAGCAATATACAGCAAGCCAGTAGCCAACATCAAACTAAATGGAGAGAAACTTGAAGGAATCCTAGTAAGATCAGGGACTAGACAAGGCTGCCCACTCTCACCTTACCTATTCAATGTAGTACTGGAAGTCTTAGCTAGAGCAATTAGACAACAAAAGGAAGTCAAAGGGATACAGATAGGAAAGGAAGAAGTCAAAATTTCACTATTTGCAGATGATATGATAGTATACTTAAGTGAACCTAAAACTTCCACCAGAGAACTCCTAAACCTGATAAACAACTTTAGCAATGTGGCTGGATATAAAATCAACTCAAACAAGTCAGTAGCCTTCCTCTATTCAAAGGATAAACAGGCAGAGAAAGAAATTAGGGAAATGACACCCTTTATAATAGCCACAAATAAAATAAATTATCTTGGAGTGAATCTAACAAAGCAAGTGAAAGATCTGTATGACAAGAACCTCAAGTCTCTGAAGAAAGAAATTGAAGAAGATCTCAGAAGATGGAAAGATCTCCCATGCTCCTGGATTGTCAGGATTAACTTAGTAAAAATGGCTATCCTGCCAAAAGCAATCTACAGATTCAATGCATTACCCATCAAAATTCCAAATCAATTCTTCATAGAGATAGAAAGAGCAATTTACAAATTCATTTGGAATAACAAAAAACCTAGGACAGTGAGAACTATTCTCAACAATAAAAGAACCTCTGGGGGAATCACCATTCCAGACCTCAAACTGTACTACAGATCAGTAGTGATAAAAACTGCATGGTATTGGTACAGAGACAGACAAGATGATCAATGGAATAGAATTGAAGACCCAGAAATGAACCCGCACACCTATGGTCACTTGATCTTTGACAAGGGAGCTAAATCCATCCAGTGGAAAAAGGACAGCATTTTCAACAAGTGGTGCTGGCTCAACTGGAGGTCAACATGTAGAAGAATGCAAATTAATCCATTCTTATCCTCTTGCACAAAGCTCAACTCCAAGTGGATAAAGGACCTTCACTTAAAACCAGATACACTGAAACTATTAGAAGAGAAGTTGGGGAAGACCCTCGAATACCTAGGCACAGGGGAAAAGTTCCTGAACAGAACACCAATGGCTCATGCTCTAAGATCAAGAATTGACAAATGGGACCTCATCAAATTGCAAAGCTTCTGTAAGGCAATGGACACTGTCAACAAGACAAAACGGCAACCAACAGATTGGGAAAAGATCATTACCAATCCTATATCCGATAGAGGACTAATATCAAACATATACAAAGAACTCAAGAAATTACACGCCAAACAACAAAATAACCCCATTAAAAAATGGGGTACAGAGCTAAACAAAGAATTCTCAACTGAGGAAACTCGAATGGCCGAGAAGCACCTTAAGAAATGCTCAACATCCTTAGTCATCAGGGAAATGCAAATCAAAACAACACTGAGATACCACCTTACACCAGTCAGAATGGCTAAGATCAAAAACTCAGGTGATAGTAGATGCTGTTGAGGATGTGAAGAAAGAGGAACTCTCCTGCATTTTTGGTGGGGTTGCAAACTGGTACAACCACTCTGGAAGTCAGTCTGGCGATTCCTCAGAAAATTGGACATAGCACTACCTGAGGACCCAGCTATACCACTCCTGGGCATATACCCAGAAAATGCCCCAACATATAACAAAGATATATGCTCCACTATGTTCATAGCAGCCTTATTTATAATAGCCAGAAGCTGGAAAGAACCCAGATGCCCTTCAACAGAGGAATGGATACAAAAAATGTGGTACATTTACACAATGGAATATTACTCAGCTATTAAAAATAATGAATTCGAGAAATTCTTAGGTAAATGGATAGAACTAGAAAATATCATCCTGAGTGAGGTAACCCAATCACAAAAGAACACACATGGTATTTACTCACTGATAAGTGGAGATTAGCCCAAAAATTTGAAACAACAAAGATTCAACTACCAGACGACATGAAGCTCATGAAGAAGAAAGAACAAGTGAGGATGCCTAAGTCTTTCGTAGAAGGAGTAACTAAATACCCAAGGGAGCAAATATGGAGACAAAGTGTGGGACAGAATCTGAAGGGGGGGTTGTAGGGAGACCATTCCATCTGGGTATTCATTCCATGGGTAGTCACCAAAAATAGACGCTGATAGGGATGTCAAGATGGGAATGCTGACAGCAGCCTGATAAGGCTGTCTCCTTAGAGGTCCCCCAGAGTCGGACATACCCAGAGACAGATACTCACAGCTATCCATTAATCTGATCAAAGGTTCCCAATGGAGGAGTTAGAGAGTAAATTGAAGGAACCTTAAGGGCTGGTGGCCCTGTGAGGAGAGCAACAATACCAACCAGCCAGAGCTCCCCAGGGTCTAAACCACCAGCCTAGGAGCACATATGGAGAGACACATGACTCCAGCTGTATATGTAGGGGAGGATGGCCTTGTTGGGCATAGGTGGGAGACAATGTCATTGGTACCCTGAAGGCTGAGCACTGAGAGGTGGGGAATCTGAGGGTGGGGAGGGGGGCTGGGGGTAGGTGTGTAAACACCTTCATAGAAGCAGGAGGAGGGGGGTTGAGATAAGGGGTTCCTGGGTGGTGGGGGAAATATGGTAAGGGGATAAAATTTGAAATGTAAATATTATACCCAATAAAAGAGGGGAAAAAATAGAAAAGCAGTTAGAACCAACATTCTTAATAAAATGTCAGCCCTCTTAAAAAAAAAAACCTATCTTGATACTAAAATTTGTTTTGAGAATTGTATATTGCAGAATGATCAGCCTTGGTGTATCTACTCAACAAGCAAGCTGGGCAGACCTGCTCAAACCTCTGAGTTCCGGGAATTCCATCTGGAGGCAGCGAAGACACAGCATCAGAGGATTGTCAGTTTGCTCTCCCCCCCCCCACTCCTCTTCTAATATCTCAACGCCCATAATCAGCTTGAAGAAGCTAATGATGAGTCAGCGCCCCTATTTCCTGGGCTTGGGGACTAAGGTGGTAAATGTTGGGCTGTCTCTCTAGGGAAAAGTAGTGGTTTTGTCGGAATAGAGAGGATTAGCTAGGGTTTATTGCATAGCCATAACCTATTAGTAGAAATCTGTATAATTAATATCAAGATGAAGATATAAATTCTTAAATGGCACCAATTTACTTTGTTTACAAATTTTAAGGTTTTCATTGGCATGAGCTTCTTAGTGATATAAGAGTGAGATGAATATTGTTACTCTCATAGGCATTGTACCAGTATAACACATTTAGGAATACAAAGCTTAGACCCAGTCCTTCTTTAACTTTTTTTTTTAACTGATTTGAGATGGTCAGTCTGTGAGTTAAGGGACTATAGCAAATTCATGACTTGGAGTTTATTATAATGGTGTTCTCTATGTTTTATTTAGAAATAGCTGAGTGGAGTTAACAGGCAACAGTCCAGATTACCTTACATGGATAGCTGGTTTTCAAAACATCAGAAATCCTTAGAATTGACATGACAAACATTTCAGTATTAATGTTCATTTTCATTAGAGACCTGTCTGCTCCGGGACAGCTTCATATATTGAATTCTAAGAAGAAATTGAGCATCCTCGGAGTTACTCCAGTTGTGGTGAGACAGCCACTAGGCAAGAATTGCCACTTCCCTTCTATAGACAAATTACTGTCCAGAAAAGGACACACTTGCAGAATAGTCGACTGATTATATCTGCCTAGACAGAGTAATCAGCCCTTAATAATTCTGCAGCACTAAGGTCTGTCAGATGATCCTGGGCCAGAAGGCAGAAGAACAGATGCTCCAACGTTTTGAAGAAGAGCGAGTGTCCAGGTGTTCAGAGGTCTCTATAAATTGGCTAAGTTTTAGAAGCTATGCTTTGTGCTTCCCACAATTATAGTTAACTCAGTCATTCTGGATTTCTGATGGGGTTGAAAACATATAGCTATTGACCTTAAGAGAAAAGATTTGAGTGGATGGTCGTCAGCTGACATTCATCCTAAAGCCATGTTCAGAACTAAATGTTTTAGTTAGAATAGATGACAGAGGAGGTGGTTAGTCAACAAAAGGATGGACTGGGTATTAGGACTATCCTGTACCTCACTGGTTATAATTGGCATAATTATGCTCTAATTGTATTTTGAGAGAAAAGTTTCATTTTAACAGGAAGGGTGATGTGTAGGAGGAGCTAAGGTAGGAGGAGTACTGAGAGGAAGAAAAGGAGTAAGAAGAGGAGAAGAAGAAGGAGAAGAGAAGCTAGGTGATGAAAGAGAGAAAGAGGGTGGAGACAGGGAGGCAGATATTCATGTATCTCCACCAGTCAAAGATAGTCGTTATATCTAGGTTGGTCAGTAGGTTACACCTCTGATTGAACAATTCCAAACTTATAAAGCCTATGATTAACATTATTTTAAAAAATGTATAAATGCAAAAGGAAAAGGGGGCATGGGATAAGGGTTTCCTAAGGGGGATGGGGGGTGGGGAATGGGGAAAGGGGATGCCATCTGAAGTATAAATAAAATATCTAATAAAAAAAATTTTAAAAAAAGATAAACAATTGACAAATGGGACTTCATAAAACTGAAAATCTTCCATAAGGCCAAACACACAGTCAATAGCACAAATTGGCAACCTACAGATTGGGAAAAGACTTTACTAACCTTACATTCAATAGAGGCTCATTTCTAAAATATGTAAAGAACTCAAGAAGTTAACCTCCAAAAAAAAAAAAAATCAAATAATTCAATTTAAAAATGAGCTACAGATCTAAACAGAATTTACCCCAAAAGAATCTCTAATGGCCAAGAAACACTTAAAGAAATGTTTAAAGTCCCCAGTCATCAGGGAAATACAAGTCAAAACAACCCTGAGATTCTACCTTATACCAATCAGAATGACTAAGATAAAAAAAATCAGGCAACAGCACATGTTGGCAATGATGCAGAGAAAGAGGAAGACGCCTCCATTGCTGGTGGGATTGCAAACTGGTTCAACCACTCTGGAAATCAATCTAGAGGTTTCTCAGAAAATTGGAAATAGATCTACTTGAAGACCCTGCTATACCACTCTTGGGCATATAACCAAAAGATGTCCTACCATACCTGAAGGACACATCTGTATTGATCTATCTCAGGCCCTGTTATAACACTCTTGGGCATATATCCAAAGGACACTCCATCCTACCATAAGGATCCTTTCCCAAATATGTTCATTACGGCTTAATTATTGCAGAAACCTAGAAACAACCTAGATGTTCCTTACCTGAAGAACAGATAAAGAAAATGTGTTAAATTTACTAAGTGTAATATAGCTCTGCTGTTCATATATATATATATATATATATATATATATATATATATATATATATATATATGATAACAGACCAGACAGATGAAAAGCATAACATTCTCTAGCAAATAAAATAACTTGCTAGTGAGTGTTTCAAGAGAAGAGGAGTGGCAGGCAGCTGCAGATGCTAGTTAGAAGGAAAGTTCCATGGCAGCTAAGAGGTTAAGGGAACAGCTGTGTGTGAAGAAAAATGACAGTTGACCTCCTGCTTGTTGAAAGAAATCAACATGAAAGAGAATTGTAAATTGGCTGAATTCTTCTCTGTTCTTCAAACAGCTAGAGGCTTATTATTATGAGAACTCTGAGAACCATATTCAGTGACCATTTATTCAGACAGTTGAGAGTTTAAATGAAATATAACACTACTCCTCTGGGTAAAGGACTTAAGGATAGGGAACAGACAGCTCTACAGGCAGCTCCCACTGGTATTAATCCTGAAAAGTAGTTGGCCCTTGCTTCAGAAATGACCTATCTTTTGCTTACTTATGGGGAAGTGTGGCTTAGCAACAGAAATTGCTTTAGGATCTTTATTCATAAGTCTATCTTCTTTCAGTCTTCATGTTACCTAAATGAATATACGCTTAACTACAGTACCACAATAGCATAGTAATATCAATGACAATACAATGTTTACACTTATGACTGTAAAAACTAAAGGGTCATTTCACAGTGCTTCTCTCTGGGCATGATTTTGTTAGAAGTTTTAGGGTAAGGTTTCTCAGTTTTACATGGTTAGCATATAATGATGAAGTTATGAGACTCAAACAGCTCTGCTATTAGTATTTTCATTTTTTTTTAATGAGTCAAATTTTAGACAGCAGATGGTGCTATTATTTCAGACACTATATAGTCCTGCAGATTTCCAAATTCATATGAGACAACAACAACAAAAAGTAACAAAAAGTGAAAACTTAACCATTTTAATTTTTTCGCCTTCAAAATTATGAATAAAAGAGTTTTTTGTTGTTTGTTCTTGTTTTCTTGTTTTTTTGTAGTGACCTTTGGGAATAAAATAGTTATCAAACTTTCCTTCATAATTAATGAAGTCTGGATTTCTTGAAAAGAAAAATAGAAAATACACACCTATAGTTAACTTTCTCCCTGAAGTAGAAACAACCGTAAATGCTGATTTCCTAGTGTCTGCCATCACAGAATCAATTTATAAGTTATTTTCAGTGAAGAAGATATTAAAATGTAAAACATATGAATGTGTAGTTTCCTTAAGAAATATAAAAAAGCTTTTTTGAATATAACGCAATTTATATGTAAAACATCTGTAATCACAAAAGCATATTAAATATAATATTCAAATGCAAGCAATAAAAACCTGTATGCAAGATGATAAATCAATGTATTAAAATCTTGCCTCTTTGGTGGCAGATGCTTTTTGAAAGAGAATTAGTAACAGATTCATAGCAGAGGTTCAAATAGTGGCAACACACAAAAGGGCCTGCAAGAGCAAAAGCTACACTGAGGGTTTCTGGAATCTGAAGTTTCTAAACAACAGCACTAGAGGTAGTTTATTTAAAACCTCATAACTCAAACACTGGCTATTGTAGGAAAGTTTACCTGTCTCCACTGCAAAAGCTTAGTTTATGCTCATTTTTTTTACAATAAACAAAAGCATATGTTCATTGTCTATCTAATTAGTATGTCAAACACTTTATCTAAACTTGCAATCCCAAACACCTAAATAAAAAGAATTATTTTAAATTATTGATGGAATTATGAAACTAGAACAAACACTGATATTTGAACTATATGGATAATTCATATATCATGTTTAGAAGTAAGACTCAAATGAGAAAACATGCCATAATGTCTTGGTTAACAAAGTATATGGACAGTTGTTTCATAGAGCAATAGGAAGATAGAATGGGTTGTAATGATAATAAATACAGAATAAGTAATAAGCCCAGTTTGCTTAGGTTCTTCCTTCTGTGTCCATTTTAAAGGATAATGCTTTTTTTTTAAATAATGGGAGACTAAAGTCCAATAAATATTTGTAGTGTCCATTCATGGTGGTACTGGAGAGAGAAGTTGGTAGGCATTTGATGATTTCTCCCTTTTGTACATTCTCTGACATGCAAACATATGCCATGAAAATCAAGCTCATAGGTACAAACATTCCTGATTAATTAAACTCTAGTGCTTGTCTAAGAGTCATAATAGGGTTCCAGGCTACAGACCTGTGGAATTGGTTAATAACATTCTAAGTCTAGAAGCTGGGGACTCATATATCACATATGTGAAAATTCCCTGGTAGGGATTAGTTCTATTTTTTGATCTCTTAATAGATTTTTCTATATAAGTTCTTATGACTTGTCTCATAAGAGATGAGAAAAGTATCAAAAAATTTTATGATCCTCTTTAAGACAGAAGTATATAGTAAACAATTTTTACAGTCTTCTTAAAGGCAAGGTGTAGTTTGTAAAAGTATGCCTCAAATTGTCTGTACTACAGAATTGTATGCACAATATAAAAATATGATGTGTTTTTTATGGATTCTTTGAAAATACTAATGTATTTTTCTCTATTATAGTAGTGTTCACTAGAGAAGAAGAACTAATAACTTAAATTTATAATTATGAACTTCCTCCTTTCCTACTTGTAGAACCAGGGCCTCTACCCTTTGAGACAGTGTTTCCCCGTGTTGAGGACCTGTCTTCTCACTACCTTGAAATTCACTAACTCAGATATCAATCATCTCTTATGGTACCCTCACAGATAGAAGTATTGTCAACTAGCTTGATATATCTTTGAATTAACATATTATGATTAATTCTTATAATAGATTTTACATTCTATTGTCATTACTTCAAATTTGTGAGTATTCCTGTAATTGAGATATGATGTCTGTCTATCCTCTGGAATCTGGATGACTGTGATATTTTGATTTTATTGCCAGTTTGATACAATCTTGAGTCAAAAATAAATGGAGTCAAATGAGGGATTATCTAGATTTGGTTGGCCTGTAAAAATACATGTGGAAGAGTTTATTATTACATTAACTAATGTGGGAATACTTGCCCACAGCATGTATCATTATTTCCTCAGTTGAGGATTTTGAACTCCATGAGAATGGAAAAAACAAGGTGAGTATAAACAAACATGGATCATTCCATTGCTTTCTGTTCTTGTCTAGAAATAATTTGAAAAGCTGCTTCAAGTTCTTCCTTGCAATGATGGACTCTAACTTGGAATTGTGAGCCAAATAAGTCCTTTCTTCCTTAATTTCTCCTTGAATTTTCTGTTATAATACGACAGGAATTGAAAGTCAGAAATTAATATTAACACTAAGAAGTTGACGATACATGACTTCCACTTCTGAATTTGTAGAGAGGATTTGGACAAAGCTCTGATAATTATATCTGATCTCTCAGAATGTTCCCTCATTCTTCCCTGACTTACCTGGAAAGACTATTTGCCTAATTGATGTGCCACATTCTGGAAGGTCCAAGATGCTTGACTAGTTGACACTCCTGTATCTTTGTAGCATTGGGTGCGTTTTGAACTTCTCTTTCAGATATTATTACTGTGAAAAGTTTCTTTATGTGCCTCTGAACATTCATGTTTTCATATCTTTCCTATCTAGAATATTTAGTGTCTGAAGTTTAATGACTCAAATTGTTTTTCTGTTAAGCATTTCAATTTTCCCTCTGGTGTGGGCTTTCTAGTATTTAGACTATTAGGAAACAACAGAGTTTAACTTTACTCTTTGTACAGTAAATTTACTTCAGTTTTTAAATGCATCTGGTAGGTACCATACCATATTTTTTTCCTATCATTTTTTTTTACATTACTGACCAATATTCTTCTCTAATACAAATTTTGTTTTTATTTTCCTTGATTCACTTTGGATATTTATACAGTTAACTTAATATAACAAATGGCTGAAAATTTGTAAGAAAAATCAAATTAAATAAATGACCACTAGCATCTGGCTTATTAGACTTCCTAAATGTTTAAACATTGACTCTTTTAATTTTATCTGTCATACTATCAGATGTTGTAATTAACTCAGATTTAGAATCTATGGAGTCCTTTCACAAACACTTTATTTCTAGATGTTCTGAGAGTTCTTTTGTTGTTACGGTTGTTTATTTTTAGAATGAAATACGAACAGAATTACATATTTTGACATTTTATGAATTGAAGGAATTCTACTGATTTAATGTGGTGTGTGAGCTATGTGTATATATGCACATGTGTATGGGTATATGTGTAGGGGTTCATCTGGATACCAGAGTTCTCTATTGTTCTCTACTTTAGTTTTGAAGGCAGGATGGCTGAATCTCAAACTGACAAATTGGGTAGAAAAAGCTCAGGATATTTCTGTCTCTGCTCCCTGTCCCCATTACTGGGGCTATAGACACAAGCACCACATGCAGCTTTTACATGGATGTGTGATGAAAATCTGAACTGAAATTCTCATGCTTGTACTATGAGTATGTTACCCACTAAATCATCTCCTCACCCTGTAAAGTCAATGGATTTTCACAGTGTTTAATTATCTCAACGAATTTTATTTACTTCATGACAAGTACTAATGCTGTATGTTCTAAGTGAAGAATAGACATTTTTACATTTCATTTTTACAATGCATGTTAAACTTTCATATTCATAATACTTTAAATATCTGTAAAGACATCACAAATTACTTGTAATTAACACAATTCTCACCTGTTTTTTCTCTTCAAGGTACATTAATCTTTGAAAATAATCTGTGTTATTTTATAGAGCAGGATATATTTTTTTAATATGATAATATCCTCATGGTTATTCCTTACACATTTTCTTTACTTTTTACTCCTAACATCATAAATTAGACACATAAAAATATTTTGTGTTTTTACATGTTACTAGTTTAATGAAATACAGATTCTTGATATTAAATTAGTTTTATAACTTCTCTGGGAGACAAAAACAAAAAACAAAGACTGTTTAGCTTCAAATGGACTTAGAAATATTTTAGAAATTTAAGCTTCTTGTATGTATGAAAGACAAAATGTACCAAATAATTGGAGATATGCTTTTATGTAGATTGGTAACCTGGGACAAACACTCAGTAATAAGGAACATTTAAAAAATTTGAAAGTAAAGAGATGTGTGTTGTTATAAAAGCCTACAAAGAAGTCACCTGCTAGACTATTTGAGTCACAAGGGAGGATGGCGTTGTTTCTAAGATTTCCAGAAAGGGCACTGCTTTGCTACTAGCCATTAATAAGTTCTCCCAAATACAGAACTATAAAGCTCACCAGATTTCTATACTATTTATAGTGAATAAGGAGGTTAAGACTACAGAAGTACGTAATTGAAAACGAGGTCTGACAACTTTGTGGTAGATAACAAACAAAAATAAAATCTAGGTAAAGTCATAATGGCAAATGCTTTGTGGAATGAATTTATTTTACTTCATAAATCTGAAGCTGTGCAGTATATGTCTCTAAATATAGTTTCTCTCTTTCCACCATGACTTCTGCAATTAGGGGAGAGAAGTTTATTGTTCTCTAACAACATTTAAGTCCCTGAAATGAGATATTGAACAATGAGAGTCTATATGATCTGGGAGAGTTCTGCAAATGTCCTTTAAAAGGGACAGTGCTAGAAATGTTTTTAAGGTTTCTACAAACAAGATTGGATTTTTAAATCAAAGGAAAGAATTATTCTGGCCTTAAAGTACTGTTAAAGGTTTTAACATAATTTCCAGAAAATATATTTTGTCCAGCAGTTTTTCCTGAGCACTCTTCAGGCAAAACACTCAAGTAAGACACTACATAGAATTCTACTCATTGCTAAATCGCTTGCATAATATAGAGTTAAATGCTAATTGCTTCAGAAAAAAATTGGTTTTTATTTCTTTTTTTTGGAAAGAAAATGAGAAATACGACTTTTCTTTTGACTGTGATAGAAGAGCAATTGCAGTGAGAGTCTGGATAGTTCCCAATCTGTTTCAAAGAGAAGTTTCTTTTTAAGTGTTTATGATTTACCAAAGAACAATACCCCATACTCAAATAGTATGCAGAAGCAAAGACTGTTTTATTTTGTAGAAGTTCAGGATTTGGGGGTACACTATTTATCAAGATAGGCATTCCCAGTTAAGGGGGCAGGCCCAATTTAAAGCAGATTAGGGGAATCCCGGGGAGGGGTAGGTTAAGTTCATCTTCAATGGATTGTTCAGTCTCTAGGGGTATGGGTGTCTTTCAGATTGCCTAGGCCTCTGGGGACCTTACAGAACTGTTGCTGTGGGCGGGCGGGGGGTGGGGGGGACAGGGCTGTAAATTGCTGTCGAGGAAGCTTGAAAACTGTTTTTTTTTTATTAAATATTTTATTTATTGGATTCTTTTTTTTCTTTTTTTTTGTTAGATATTTTATTTACACTTCAGATGGCATCCCCTATCCTGCTCCTGCCTTAGTCCAGATTGGATGCCCTCAGCCTGTGGTTTTTCCATTAATTTACTTGCCCAGACTTACCCAGTTCTGGGAAACAGAAATTTAGGTCTAGTCTCTTGAACTGCCACTTTGAAACTTGTCATGGAGTCAGGCTATCTCAGTCCTCTCATTCCCTGCTTGAGTGATGGGCCATCTTGAATACTTGAGATGTGTCTATGGGCTGGTATTGTTGTTTGAGAACCATCAATCGAAGGGTAGAAATCCATTTCTCAATAAAACTAACTAAAGCATTGATGAGGCAGGATCCACAAGTAAAAGCCAACATCAGTAGGATAACAGGACCTGCCAGAGTGGAGACGGGGGGGGGGGTGGTGGTGGTAGGGGGGTCAACCAAGGAGTCCAGTTGAAGAGGGATGCACACCAACCCTGAGACTGTTTTGCTTTTGTTCTTCTGTCTTGTAGCCTCTTTCTGAATAATGCCAGTGATTCCTTGACCATCCCTGAGTCATCTACATAGAAACAACATTTATCATCTAGGCTGCAGAGAGTCCTCACTGATGTGGTAACAGCAAACCTAAGCTTCTTGTTCTATAAGACTATTTCTTCCAAGGAGGACAGGATATCCTGCAAAGCCATGATAGACTTTTCTATCTCCTGTATGTCTCTATGTATAACCATTTATAGGGCCTTGTAATTTTTATCTTGAAATACTAGGGCTGAGGCCTCTATACCTGCCCCTATAACAAGGAAAAAGGCTAGTAAAAATGGAAATAGCCACTCTTTTTTCCTGATTGTTTGGAGGTGTTAGCTGGTTAAAGACATCTTTCCCAGGGTAATAAATCACCCTAGATATAAATTATACCAGGACACAAAAATCTTCAGTCATATTTACAACTAGACCACATATTCATGGAGTAAGCCCCGAAGTACAAGCCCACCAAGAAGATTCTGGGTGCAGTATGTATCCTGGATGAAGGGGTTACAGTGCGGTTGCAGTGGTGGGAATAGGCAGAGGGTACCTTATTTCTAATGCAGAGTCCCTATCCTGTTACTAATTGTAGTGTCATTTCATCTCTATCTGAATATTGCCATCTATATAGAGTATCATCTGTAGTCTGTGAATAGTCTCCTATAGCTATCTCATCATAGTATGGAGGCTGAGCATTTAAGCATAACCGACAGTCCTGTGTTAAATCTGGGAGGGAGGAGTTATGAACCTGGAAAGTGGGTTCTAGTAATTAATTGTAGGAGTCCTGATTCAGGTGATGGCATGGATAATGCAGGAGATAAAGCAGTTTTAGGAAGTGGTTGGTTCAATTAAGTAGGAACTTGCTGGGGTGAAAGGGTGATGGGTCCTGGTAAAATACCAATGGTGAACAGAGGTGGAGGTTGAGGTGTCTCTCAAAGTTATATTGAAGCAGTTGGACAGTAAACAAGAATCTGGTATCACAGCCAGAGGTGTAAAGTCTTAGTCCCCGTGTCTTACTGGCAGTCAAAGCTGCCTTCTTGCCAGTCATGAACTTAATGACAAAATCGTTCCATACCCCTCTTCCTGGGTACACATGTAGAAAGGGGCCTCAATACAAGGTTCACAAGTTTCTCTCCTAGGAGGCTAAGAGTTCCAGTTTCAGTGTATCGATGTGCCTTTCATTGTTCTTATGGCAGTCCATAGGGAAGTCTCTAATGGGACCTCAACTGCTGGGCCATCTCTCTCCCAGCAGGCTTAATGTGGGAGTGGTATATCCACATCCAGATCCTGTCCACGTTAACAGGTGTCAGAGTAGTCAGGATCATGATGTGAGGTCCTTTTCGGTCAAGTTTCAGCATCTTGTGGTTATGTCTCTTAACCCAGACTTTGTCACCTGGCTCAACGCAATGTGAGGATGGGAGGAGAAGCAAACTGGTAAACCTGGTAGATGGCAGGCCAGAGTTGCTTCTAGACTCTATAGAGGGCTTCCAAGGATTTTTAAATCTTATGTTGGTCATATTCAACTAAGATATCAGACTGATGGTTAGGCACCACAGGAGGGAGCCTCTCATATCAGATCTCAAAGGGGGTGAAAACCAAAGTAGAGGGGGTGTTTTTAGCCCTATATAAGTCATAAGGTAGGAAGGACACCCAGTCACCACCAATTTCAAGAGTTAATTTGGTCAAGGTCTCCCTCAGGGTCAGAGTCATCCTCTCTGTTTTCCCTGAACTCTGAGGTCTGTATTCACAATGTAATTTCCAATTGGTCTCCAGGACCTGTGGTAGAGATTAAGTTACCTGAGAGATTAATGCTGGCACGTTGTCAGATCCATGGAGGGTAGGCAAAACATACCTGGTTATGACAGGCCCACTGAAAGGCTTCTTTGCCATGGTTTGCAGTCTCCTTCTGTGTAGGGTAAGCTCCTAGCCACCCTGAAAAGATATCTATTAAAACTAGCATATACTTATATCCATATGCTTCTGGTTTTATTTTTGTATAATCTATTTTTTTTTCATGATCCCCTGGTCATTGGCCCATGATTCTGGTTCCTGCAGAGGTTCCTTGACTGGGACCTGAGGAGTTCACAGCCTGGCAGGTGGGACAATGTGAGGTTACGTAATCAACCAAGTATCCTAAGTCAAATGTGTTGTACCTTGCACCTTCTAGCAATTCCTTTAATTTTTGGTGACCCAGGTGTGAAGTTTGATGAATCTGATGGATGAGCTGCTTAACAAACTCCTTAGATGGGAAGGTGGGGCCTTCAAAAGTAAACAACCATCCATCTCTTCTGCAAATCCCTTGGCATTTTGCCTGATCTTGTTTGTCTCCAGTAGTATTTTCAGGGATGGCTGGGAGTGCAGGGGGTAACAAAGCTGCCAGGATGTTGTCAGGGGAAGCTTGGGCAGCCTCCCTTGTGGCCTTATCAACTAGCCAGTTCCCTCAGGCTATTTCTGATCAGCCTTTCTGATGCCATGGACAATGAATTATGGCCACTTTGAAAGGAAACCATAATGCTGACAATAAAGCAAGGTTTTTATTTTATTTTTGATGTTTTTTTCCTTTAGCAGTCTATAATATTCTTTCTTGGTATATAGACCCATGTACTTGAGCCATAGCAAAGGCATAGCTGCTGTCAGTGTAGATATTAGTTATGACCCCCTTTTCCAGTTTTAAAGCCTTGGTTAGAGCCTTTAGTTTATCATTCTGGGCTGAAGTTTCCAGTGGCAAAACAGTTGCCTAAATAACAGACTAAGTCCACTACTACAACCACCACAAAAATGGTACCATCTTGGATTAAGTTGCTCCCATCTGTAAAGTAGAAACGTTCTGCATCTGGCCAGGGCATATTTGTCATGTTTTGCCTGATGTTCTAAACGTGCCCCAGAACTATAGAACAATCTTACTGCAGGTCTGAGGGCAGTTCACATAACAGGGTGGTTGGGTTTAGGGCAGTTGATGGGTTATATCTTATTTGAGGGGGATTCAAAAGTAGAGTCTGAAAGTAGACTAGTCTGGTGTTGGACAGCCATTGGCTGGCCAGACTCTTGAGGGTCCTCTCAGTGGCGTGGAGGAGAGTACTCACCCAAATCCTCATTCTCTTCCTCATCAAAAATTATGGGTGAGTTCTTGAACCCTTGAGGCAGGAGTATCCAAGTCACTTGTCTGTTGAAGCCTCTGTCCAAATATTGCCATTTGAAAGTAAATAAGAGGCTGGCTTCTGTGTGCCAGAGGCAAACTGAAGAAGGCACTTTTCAGGTCTAGCACAGTATACATGGTATACTCAGGAGGGAGGTTGCTCAGCAGGGTGTATGAATTTGGAACTGTGGGCTGGGTGCCTTCTACACACTTGTTTACCTCCCTTAAATCCTTCATGGGCTGATAGTCATTGGAATGGGGCTTCTTGACCAGAAGAAGAGATGGGGTGTTTCATGCTGATTGGCAAGGAATCAGAATCCCTGCATCACAGATCCAGTTAATGTGTGGGTTGATCCCTGTTCTGTTCTGGATTCTCTGGGCATTAGATATTATCTGATTCTGGCTGGGGTGGTCCCAGTTTTTTTATTGCACTACAACTTCCTATGAAGTACTTGGAATGAGTTTACGCAATTTTAGTGTGTTATAATTAAAAGTGAGAATATAATTAGATCAACATTCTTTCTTTTTACATATACTCTGCTCAAACAGATACTTGTTTATTCTTTATAATCACAGCTAGTGTGATAGATTTATGCTATTAGTCAGATAAAACAGATAGCTCTACTAAGATAGAAAATAAATATTACAGGTCAAGATAGAGGTGTTGTTTTAATTTTCTAAATAAACACTAGCAAAATAGTTTGTTTGGTAACATCCTCTGAGTGCAGAAAACCAGATCATCATAGATGAGAAAAACGACACAAAAAATGATACTGACAAGTAAAAATAGAACTCTGCTTCTTTGTTTTTGTTTTGGCTCCTTGACTTTTGTAAAAGGATTTATTGTGCGCTTATACGCCATTTATGTTAATATCTCATAAGATGGCTTTAATCTTCTTGTCATTTATATTGGGATTCTTTCCACTTTACCTCTACTGTTAGTACAGTAATACTTGCCATTTAACTAAGAGTCAGTCAGTGAGGAGGAAAATAAAACTTTAGTAATTTGGATTTATACATATTGGAGTAGTTATTATCCTCCCATTTGTATTTCTCTTATTTAAAATTTTGTGTAGTACACAGTTATGTCTTTATGTTTTACTCATTGGAAAAAGAACTAGCTATAATTGGCTAAAAATTTCTTTTCCCCTAGCATATTAAAACTCACTTGTTTGATAAGAGCAATACTGTCATTATAGTGAGGGCTGCACTATAAGATGCTGAAATTTTTCATTCTAAAGAATCACAGCAATAATTTTGTGAAGGAAAGAACTTTGGGGAAGCTGTCACAGTGAAGGATCTGTATTCCAGGAGTAGAGATGGAAAACCTGTGAATATCATCACACAATCATTCATTGTGACAGACTGAAGTAAGCCTTCAAAATGGGGTAAAATGTGGTAAGCCTATTGTCTTTAGTAAATATCTATAAAATTTCTAAATACAGTGTTTGTTCTAAATGCTCTTAGCAGAAATTGTTGGACATTCTGAAGAAGAGAAAAATCTGCCAAGATGTCCAGTAGAACCGAAGCAATTCAAAAGCCCATTTCTCTAGAGGACTTAGGCAAATATGATGACAGAATTCACGATTATTGACTCTGACCCTACTTCCACCTAAACAGGATTCAGAAGAAAGTGTGGCACTTGAGATAGTTCATACCTAAAGAAAAATTTTCTTTGACAGTTTATGAGAGGTAAGCATATCAAAACCTTGAAGATGAATCAAAGGAATGTCATAATGTTCAAAGGCTAGTAAAATCACGGACAGGTTGTTGGATATCCCACCTTTCAAAGCTATCTTAAAGAAACAACCTTTCTGTGCTTCTCACTGTTGCAAGGATGACTTTTTCTCTCTAATTTAGTAATTTTAATAATGAATGCATTACAGAATATCCATGGACAGAAGAAGGAACTGTTATGTCCCTGCCTATGAAAAGGCATTAAAGAGCCATGAACAAGATTATCTCATTGGCAACAATCTGAGCAAGGCTGATATCTAACTGGTTTAACTTCTCTAATATGTAGAAGAGCTGGACAGCAGCATTTTGACCAAGTTCGCTCTGTTGTCAGCAACCTCCCCACAGTGAAAAGTTTCTTCTGCCTGGCAGCCAGAGGAAGCCTTTAGAGGATGAGAAATGTATAGAATCAGAAGTTAAGATTTTTTGGTTAAATCAAGCAGCTATGGATATCTAGCCCTCACAAAGCCAACCCTAAAGTTTTGCAACAATGAAGTGATTTGACTAAATTGTGATCCAACTTAATAAGAGGCTAACAAGTTTCCTAAGACTTAAGTATTAATTGATATACACATGACTGACAAGGAATTGCTTGGAATGTTATTTGGCTGTAGTTTTAAGTTCAAAATTAAAATCATGATCACTTCCTAGTATATTTTCTTGATTTACAATAAAAGAGAATAGGCTTCTCATAAGAATTTTAAAAAAGACAATGAAAATTGGCATTGTGGTCCTATCTTTGTAGATGCAGATTATGTGGTTTGGAGTAATGTCAGGGTATCATTTCTGTGAAGGGAAGATTGGGATAGAGATATATAGCATGGAGTATGGATCCAGAGCTTACTTCCAAGTATGTTTAATTATCATTTATTCTAACATACAAAAAGATGGTTAAGTTTGGGATGTAATGTGCTGTTTTAACTGGTTATGCATTCTGGGGTTGTTGATAAATTATGACAAGGTAAGTATGTAAAGGAAATTAGTACAAAACATTTAATTAAGGTTAGTTTATACAGACTCATTTCATGGTGCCTTGATGTCCAGGAATAAAGGTTGTTCTGATATAAAGAAAGGGTAACTTTGGTAGAGGAAATCTGTACTTTGTGACTAGACGGATAATGAACAGGTAGAAAGATTTTGTTGATGGTACTTTTAAAAATTATTTTGTATGATCTTATACAATGTGACATATATTTAGCATATTCTGAGCTCATTACTTTATTATGTAAATTATATAATGCTATATACTATAACTCATATGTATATAGGTCATATATGTACAGATGTATAACATCTGTTCCAGTCACTGTGAAGATATACTGTAAACATCTAGAATAGTATTACATATTCTACAAATGCCACTACATGAAGTAGGCATGCTTGTGTTTTGTAGGTTTTAGAAAGGAAACAGACTCAGGGAAATTATTGAACAGATATCATTCCAAGGATATACATCTAAAACATAAAATATTTGTGTATCAAAATTCTTTTGAATTTCAGTTTGAGGTTGTCTTTATGCTGTGATTAAAGAAACAGACAGAAATTTCTATAGTAGGAGTAGTAGATATTTTACTCTGATCAATAAACTCAGTATATAGCACTTTGTTTAAGTATTGAATATTTGGTTGTCATTTGTGAAACATCATAGTATTAACACAAAATAAAATTTATAACAAATAAAATCATTCATTTAGAATTTTAGAAGTAAATATCAAACTTTATCTATTATAGTAGTAAATATAAAACAGAAAACAGAATTCACTGCTGATCCTCAGAATTCCAGGTATAAAATGAGCAATGTAGAACATTCAACAGTTTTTATTGGTACTAAGACAAGATAATTTATTTCTCTATGCTATTTTTAACCAAGAAAGTAAACAATATCATCAAAGCAAATAGTAGGTATATGGTACCATTTTCATTGTATACTACTGGTAATGTATATACAGAACAATCCTATAAATCACTGAGGAACATGGGTATAATGATTGTGTGGGGATCAGATAGAGCTCAGATATTTCAGACAGACAGTTTTCCTTAGAGTTTGTGAACTCAAGCTTATGCTATTTGTGACTATATAGATAAATAAGTGGACTGTGATATATTCAAGCATTCTGCACAAACACTATCTTTTCTCCATCTCATGAAGCCTTTGAAGGTTAGCAAGCAGCACAGATTGATATGATATACTGCTAGCACATTGTTGGGGTCCACACTAGTCCCTGTTTGGGGCGGCCAAAATAAATGTTGCAGCCCAGGCAAAATGTTGAGGCCCGGGCCGACCCACATTTGGGCGGCCACTGTATCCCGGCCCAAGCTGCTGCTTCGGTCTGCGGGTCGAGGTTCAGCAAGAGCGAGGGTGAAAGCAGACTCAAAGAATGGAGACCAGACAGGGTGTGATTCAATCCCGTTTATTCTTCAGTCTCTCTTCCTCTAAGTGTCTCCTGTCTTATTCTCCCTCTATAGTCTGCTGTGTCTGATTTGTCTCTCTAGTCTGATTTCTGATCTGTTCTGTCTCTGTCTTTTATATGTCTCACTTCTAAGCCACGCCTCTAAGTTACACCTTTAATCATGCCCTTAGGTCTTGTCTCTAACTCTGATCTCTATACTTCTAAGTCATACTCTTAAGTCACACACCTTTAATCTCACACACCTTTAATCTCACGCACCTTTAATCTCAAGGTATCTAAACGAAGATTATCGGAGTGTGCTCAGCTGTTGTAGGCTATTGTAATCCAAGTCTCATGTCAGGGTATATGGCTCAAGATGGCTGCAAAGCTGATAGCCGCTTTCTGCTAAAAGTCGGCCCCCAACACACATATTCTAACAATCTTTAATAAACAGACAAAATCTGCCATCAAACATCTGTCTTTCTCTTCCTGTAAATTCTCTTTGGCCTTTCCTGTTGACTTTTCATTCTTGTGTTATACAAAAAGAACAGTATAATTCCTATGTAGTCAGAATAGCTCTAACATGTTGGTAGCATGAATTAGGTAGCTTTATATAGTTTTAATATTTTTTCTATTTATTTTCTTGCCAAATCATAGAAATAGAGTAGGTAGTTACAAGAGACATCTTGAAAGTGTCATTATCCTCTCCCTCTGCATCATCTCCAAATGGATACTGAACTTTTCTTGCGTCATTCTGTATCTTTTCTGGTCCTTTCAGCTATACTCATCTACTTCAAACCAAAAAAAATGGTTGTAATCCCCAGGTGATCTTTGTGCCCACTTATTCTGAATGTGGCTTTAAGTCTCATTTGGTGTAAGTTTCAAGAAGGAAGTGGTCTGAAGCTTTCAGTGTGCAACTGCTCTCCAAATTAACAAACTATATGATTAAAGAACTGATTGACGAGTGAAGACAGAAAGGGTTTCATTATATCAAATATGCAAAATTATTGGATTTGACTAAAGTTCATGATGTGGAGAGTCAGGAGAAAATAATTATCATTTTACTACTTATCACAAGTCATATCTGGGGTGAATAATCGTACTGCAATCCAAAGACTAATGGAATAGTGTGTGTGTGTGTGTGTGTGTGTGTGTGTGTGTGTGTGTGTGTAAGAGGAGAGAGGGGATGGAGAAGAAGAATGAATTGAATTGCTTTCATTCTAGATATTATGAATTGGCCAATGTCTTTTATAGGCAAGAGCAGCCAGAGATTAGGTTATCTTATTTATGAATTATGTAATTGTAAATGTAAGCATCTTTTCTGGTGCTTATATAATTTGATATCAGATATCAAGAAAAAAATGATTAAGTTTGGTTTCTCTAGATGTGCCTCCAATGGTGCTCAGTCAACACTGAAAAAGATGGAATTATCAATCCCTTTTTCAGAAATCTTGAGAAATCTATTTTTATTTGTTAAACAATGATTAGTTGTGTTTAATTCTTGCTACACTATGAGTAGGAATAAGATAAAATGAGTCCATGAACAAAATATGGAAAAAACAGCTAACCAGAGAATGGCTAGCATTGAAAAACATCAATATGATCTGTCATTGCTGCTGATGCAGTTATGTTAGTAGTAAGTGACTGAGTGGAATAGAGAAAAATAATCTGTTATGTCATCAAGTGTCTAGAGGCCATCTGATTGTTGGAGCCTGTGCTCCAATAATCACTGAGACACTAAGATTGAGGCTGAAACTCCAATAAAAAGAAATTATCTCAAAGAATATAGGTAAGAACAGATTTGTCATAAAAGTCAAAAGAAGTAAGATAGCCAAAATCTGATGATATATGACAAATGAGTCTACTAAGAAATAGCATTAAGAATGTGGTTATATGCCCTGGAAAGATGGCTCAGCTCACAATCACAATATAAGCATGTAATGACAAAAAAGGTTATTGTCTTAGTTGATAGAATTTTTTACCTCAACTTTAAGTAAAACTAAAAATTGTTAAGATTTTACTATGGCTGGTTAATCTTTCAAACTTAAAAGTTTGAGTTGGTGTTGAAAACATAGCTACATCTTGTGTCTAGGGGCAGGTAAGGGCCAGATTGATGCTACTCTGCTGTTTGTGTGTTGTAACAAAAGACAGTTATTATTAATAAATTGAGTAGGTCTCACATATTTTTTTATTTTTAATTATTTTATTTATTTACATTCCAGTGATTGCTCCCCTCTCAGTTCCCCCTCCCACAGTTTCTAATCCCATTCCTCCTCCTACTTTCCCCAGAAAGGGTGTTCCTACCCACCAGGCCTCCTTCCCTCTTCCCTGGAGCCTCAAGTATCTTCAGGATTAAGTTTATCTTCTCCCTTATGAGGCCTGACCAAGCAGAATTTTTGTGTCCGGGCCTTGGATGGCCTATGCATGCTCCTGGTGGGTGGCTTAGTCTCTGGGAGCTCCCTAGGGTCTGGGTAAATTGAGACTGCTGGTCTTCCTATGCACTCATTCTCCTCTTCAGCTCTTCAATCCTTCCCCTAATTCAATCATAGGAGTTCTTGACTTCAGCTCAATGGTTGGCCATAAGTCTCTGCTTCTGTCTCAGTCAGCAGCTAGTAGAGCCTCTTAAAGAGTAGCCTTGCCTGGCTCCCATCTGTAGGCACATCATAGCATCTATAATAGTGTCATGCCTTGGTGCCCTCCCATGAGATAGATACCAAGTTGGGCCAGTCATTGGACAGCCTTTCATATTTTATACTTGGTCAATACACACTCATTAGATCACCGTGCAAATGAGAATCACCAGGAATTTAGCACTTGATAATGTAAAACTATATAAGATAGTGTATAAAATATTTATGAATAAGATTTTATTATCCTGACAAATGCTTTGCCATTAGGTGCTATAATAACAATTTTGCTTTGAGGTCTCTTTGGCTTTTTAAGGTTTAACATTGTCAATAGCTGAAAGAAAAAAAATCTACAAATTTATTTTATGTCTTCCAAGATTGAAAGAGAATGGTCTAAGTTTTCCAAATTAATTTTTACTTTATAGCTAGAGACACATTCTAATAAAATCTGTGTCACTTTGCTCCAATAGGTTTCTAGGAGGTCTTTCTGAATCATCATCACCAGGAAGACTTGTAAACTTGCTAAAGACATATTCTCTTATTCAGACCTACTGAATCAGGGAACTGGGGAGGAAGATCAAGACATTTGCAATTAAATCAGTGATGATTTCCTCCTGCATCTCATGGAATAAATAAACCACATTGATAGCTGAAAATCTCTTTTTGGTTATGTGAGCAGAATTTGTGTACATTCACATGATAGCAACAACACATTTCCACTTGCAATTTTAACTCTTAACTTTTAGCAATTTTTTAAAAAACATTATTTGAAAAATGCTCCCTCAGTTTTTAGAGATCCAGTATGGATATACTATATCTCAAAAAAAAAAAAAAAATGTATCCAACCAGGGGTCAGGTCTTAAAGAATCACAAGTTGACTACATATTTTGCAACTTAGACATGCTTTTCTCATTCTCTGACCTCTATTTTCAAGTTATTTTCTCTTTCAAGCCTCCAATGGCTTAGATCTGTTTCTAAGTTTCTTTCTGCTTCCAGTAAAGGTGTATTCAAGGCTATGGTTTATTTCAGCAACGAGCCTTAGGAAATCTTAGCAAAGAAAGGTCATGGCATCATTACTGACTATCAGATATTGGTGTGCTGATGAGAAAGTTTAGGCACTAACTTGATAAGCACTGATATTACTGGCAAACACTCTTCAGCAGATAGCTGTGGACAAATTTGTTCTGTGAAATAACTTCACTGAAATAATGTTTGAAAGGTTCTGACCTAAATAACCATTTTTTAAAAAACAACACTGTGACTGAAAAAGGCAAACAAATAATGTAAGTTTAATGAATGAATTTATGAGCAGATTCAAGAATCAGTCTAATTACCTTCTAGGGGGAAAAGGCTTGCATATGTGTGCTACGGAAAAATATTCAATATTCAAAATTTAATCAATTATTATTAAATGTAATTTTGATAATCAGTACTAAATTTTATTTTTGCTGATAATAAGCAAGAATATAGTTTTAGCAAATATATTTATTTAAATATGCAGATTTTGAATACTATATTGATTTTGAGAACTTTATATCCTAGAGTTTGGGATACCCATTTCATTGTTTTCAATTTACTTTATTTTTTATTAATCATTTTATTCATTTATATTTCAAATGATAGCCCTTGGTCTGGTTACCCTCACAGACCCCCTATCCCATCCCCCATCTCCCCCTTCCCTTTACCTCTATTAAGGTGTTTGTCTACACACTTACTCATTTTCACCTTACCTCCCTAGCGTCCTGCTATGCTGGGTTATCAAACCTCCACAGGACCAAGGGCCTCTCTTGGTTAGATGTTGATGTCAGATAAAACCATCCTCTGCTCCAAATGTATCTGGAGCCATGGATCCCTTCATTTATACTCTTTGGTTGGAAGCTCTGGGGTGGTCCAGTTAGTTGATATTGTTCTTCCTATGGGGTTGCAATCCCCTTCAATCCTTCCCCTAGTTCTTTCATTGGGGTTCCCTGTGCTCAGTCTGATGGTTGGCTTTAAGTATCTGCATCTGTATTGGTCAGGTGCTGGTAGAACCTCTCAGGAGACAGCCATACCAGGCTCCTGTCAGCAAGTGCTTCTTGGCATCAGCAATAGTCTGGGGGTTTGGTGTCTGCAGATGGGATGAATTCCTAAATGGGGCATTCTCTGGATAATTTTTTCTTCAGTTTCAGTTCTATTTTTGTCCCTTTTTTGCCTTTGAACAGGAACATTTCTGGGTTAAAAATTTTGAGATGAATGGGTAGCCCTATCACTCAACTGGACGCTGTGCTTATTCACTGGAGGTGGTCACTACAAGTGTTATCTCCCCTTTGTTGGGTATTTGGCCTAAAGTCATCTCTGTTGGGTCTTGGGAGCCTCTCTCTTCCCTAGCATCTGAGACTTTCTAGTGGCTACACCCAGTTCCCCATTCCCCTACTGTAACATATTTCTATTCAATTTCCTAATCCTCTGTATTTCTCTCTTGTCCCTTCCAATACCTGATCCTGTGACCCTTTTTTACCTCCCCCTCCTCTCTCCCACCCCAGTCCCTCCCTTCTTCTACCCCCTGTGAATATTTTGTTACCCCTTCCACATAGGATTAAAGCATCTACATTTTGGTCTCCCTTCTTCTTAAGCTCCATATGGTTTGTGGGTTGTATTGTGGGTACATGGAAGCTGAACAACTCTCTACTCAATGATGAGTTGGTCAGGAAAGAAATGAAAAAAGAAATTAAAGACTTTTTAAAATTTAATGAAAATGAAGGCATAACATACCCAAACTTATGGGATACAATGAAATCAGTGTTAAGAGAAAAACTCAGAGCCCTGAGTGCCTCCAAAAAGAAATTGGAGAGATAATACAGTAGAAACTTAACAGCACATTTGAAAGCTTTAGAACAAAAAGAAGCAAATACACCCAAGAAAGGTAGATGGCAGGAAATAATCAAACTCAGGGATGAAATAAACTAAGTAGAAAAAAAGAGAACTATACAAAAAATCAACAAATCTAGGAGCTGGTTCTTTGAGAATATCAACAAGATAGACAAACCTTTAGCCATACTAAATAGAGGACGCAGAGACAATATCTAATTAACAAAATCAGAAATAAAAAGGGAGAATAACAGAAACTGAGGAAATTAAAAAAACATCAGATTCTATTACAAAAGCCTATACTAAACAAATCTGGAAAATCTAGATGAAATAGAGGATTTTCTTTTCTTTTAGTTTTGTAATGTAATAATTTATTCATTCTTTAAGAATTTCATACATGTTTACAATGCACTTTGAACATATTCACTCTCACTTGTCCTAGACTCTACCTCCTTCTTTAAAATTTTGTCTTTTTTTTGTCTGTTTGTTTGGTTTTTATAACACACTGAGTCCAATCTTTGCTGTCTGTATACTAGTGAGTGTGAGTCCATTTATGGGAGCACAGTCAAAGTAAGAGAGACCACTCTTGACTCTCTCTAAGAAGCTATTACCTGATAATAGTTACACACTTCTGGATCTCATGAACCCCACCCCAGTCTGTGTTAAAATGTTGACTGGATTGATTCTATGCAGGTCTTTTGGAGGCAATCAACCTGCTGGGAGTTCGTGAATGCTGTGGTCCTGTCACATCCAAAAGACAGTCTCACTCCAATCCCCCAACTTCTAACTCTTACAATCTTTAACCTCATCTATAGTGATGATCTGTCTGTCCTGGATAGGGAGTATGATATAGAACCCGTTCATGGCTAAGCACTCTTCAGATACTTATTCTCTGTCCCCTGCTTTTTTTGTGTGTTATCTTTTTTTTAATTGGATATTTTTATTTGCATTTCAAATGTTATCCTCTCTAGAAACCCCTTATTTCATCTCCCTTCCTCCTGCTTCTATTGGGGTATTTCCTCACCTACCCACCCACTCCCACATCCCTGTCCTAGCATTCCCCTACACTGTGGCATTGAGACTTCATAGGACCAAGGATCTCTCCTCCCATTGATGCTGGACATAGCCATACACTGCTACATATACAGCTGGAGCCATGAGTCGCTCCATGTGTATTTTTTGGTTGGTGGTTTAGTCCCTAGGAGCTTTGTGGATTCTGGTTGGTTGATATTGTTGTTCTTCCTATGGGGTTGCAAACCCCTTCAGCTCCTTCAGTTCTTTCTCTAACTCCACTATTGAGAATCCCATTCTCAGTCCAGTGGTGGCTGTGAGCATCCACCTCTGTATTTGTCAGGCTCTGGCAGAGCCTCTCAGGAGACATCTTTATCATGTTCTTGTCAGCAATATACTGCAAATCACTAGCCAACATCAAACTAAGTAGAGAGAAACTTGAAGCAATCCCGCTAAGATCAGGGACTAGACAAGGCTGCCTACTCTCTCCCTACCTACTCAGTATAGTACTGGAAGTCCTAGCCATAGCAATTAGACAACAAAAGGAAGTCAAAGGGATACAAATTGGAAAAAAAAAGAAGTCAGAATATCACTATTTGCAGATGATATGATAGGATAGCTAAGTGACCCCAAAAATTCCACCAGAGAACTTCTAAACCTGATAGACAACTTCAGCAAAGTGGCTGGATATAAAATCAACTCAAACAAATCAGTAACCTTCTTCTACTCAAAGGATAAACAGGCCGAGAAAGAAATTAGGGAAATGACACCTTTCACAATATTAACAAATAATATAAAATACCGTGGTGTGACTCTAACCAAGCAAGTGAAAGATCATTATGACAAGAATTGCAAGTCGAAATCAAAGAAGATCTTAGAAAATGGAAAATTTTCCCAGGCTCCTGGATTGGCAGGATTAATATAGTAAAAGTGGCCATCTTGCCAAAAGCAATCTACAGACTCAATGAAATCCCCATCAAAATTCTAACTCAATTCTTCATAAAGTTAGAAATAAAGGATTTTCTAGACATATACCAAGATCAGATAAACAGTCCCATAAACCCTAAAAATAGAAGCAGTCATTAAAAGTCTCCCAACCAAAAAAAGCTCAGGGTCAGATGGTTTTAGTGCAGAATTCTATCAGACCTTTGAAGAAGACCTAATACCAATACTCTTCAAACTATTTCACAAAATAGAAGTCGAAGAAATTTGTTCTATGATGCCACATTTATACTGCTATGTAAATCACACAAAAACCCAGCAAAGAAAGAGAACTTTAGTCCAACTTCCCTTATGAATATTTATTAATTTCTTATAAACCTGACAATGGAATTTATCTATGTGCAACAAAGAATATTTTCTTAAATTAATTCAAGTAATTTTAATGTACAAATAACAAATGAAGGCATATGTGCCTCTTCATAATGATTTTCATGTCTGCTCTCCTTCTTCAATCATTTCTTCACTTGTAGAATGAAAATACAATAAAACAATGGTGTGCCCAAGAATCTGTTTTCTCAGGCAGAAAAGACAGCCCAGCAGTTACTAGCATTTGCTGTGCTTCTAGAGGACCCTGTTTGGCTCCTATTGCTTGCATGGTGCCTCTAGTAGCTTTCAAGTACCTTTAACTCTAGTCCAAGGAATTGGATGCTGTCTGTAGGCTTCTGTGGTCTCCTGCATACACATGGTACACATAAACTCCTATAGGTTCACACACATAAACATACATTTAAAATAAATGTTAGCATTTAAAATAAAAATTTAAAAAATGAAGTATTTTTAAGGCTAAATACTTAGGGGCATAAAACATTTAAATTTAAATATTAATATTAAATTAAAGTCTTAATATTAAAAAAAATACTCAATTTAAAAATAAAGATACCGGCTTCTAATCCAACTTTGGAACTTTTCTCAAAAACTTATAGTAATAATTTTATAGACAAAATACTGTTTTAAATTAAAGAATGAGCTTTTGATCTGTCTCTGAGAGGTTACAATGTCTTCAAGTTACAGGTTAGGAAATATGTAATTAACTCCACACAGCAGAGCTCATAATGGAGTACTATATAAATTCTGGGTTATAACTATCTATAGATACTAACCATGGGTATAGAAACTGTAATATGTAAAGTATTTTCTGCCACTTTGTTTGTTTATTGCTACTTTTAATGTTCAAATAAATTAATGTATTTAAAATTACAGTAGCTAAAGAAAGTATATTTCTTCACAACATTTTCATGTGGAAAATAAGGAAGTTTCTTAAGAAAAGAAGCCCATGAGTGGGAAGTTGGCTCAGTGAGTAAAGCTCATGCCATCCAAACATGAGGATGTAAGTTTAAACTTCCAGAACCAAAATAAAGTTGGGTGCAGTAGAATATATCTATATTCCAAGTGTTCCTACTGTGAAATGAGAAGCAGAGAAAGGAAAATCACGTAGGCTCATTTACCAGTGAGCATTGTGTTCACAGGAACCACCAACAAAATGATGTCATCACAAAGAGAGTGAAAGGTGAAGTACAACACCTAAGTGCTATGCACCTGCCAGAACACACATATGTTTTCACTCATATACATGAATATGGTCATATACAGACATCACATACATACTTACATACATACTTACATACATACATGCAGTCAGTATAATTAATCACCTACTGTTTCATGGGTACATAAAGAATACAATTTCTATTTGGATCCAAAATCATATTTTATTGAAAGATAAACATATTAATACTTCTATAATCTACATTATATTTTTGCTTCTAAAAGCTAGTCTTCTCTGAGCATCTAATTTTTAAAATAACTACTAAGATCTATCATATGACTAGATTAACTACTACTGGGCATAGTCCTAAAGGCCTCCATAACTTACTAAAAAGATACTTGTTCATTTGTGTTTATTATTGGAAACAGTTTTGATGTTTATCACTCAACAAGTGAATACAAAAAAATGTAGTATATTTATACAATAGAATGTTATTAAGCAATAGAGAAAATGAAATTATAAAACTATGAAATAGAACTGTAAATAATGATTCTGAAAAGGGGATCTAAGACCCAGAAAGATAAATACCACATATTCTCTTTCTCTCATATAGAAATACTAAATTTGAAAAAGTGGATGCAGAGGCTATCCTCCAATGCTGTAGTCTGACTATAGTATTCATTCCCAAACAGGGTTGCCTTGTCTGACCTCAGTGGGAAAGGATGTGTCTAATCATTCAGAGTCTTGATGCGCAAGGACTTGGGGATATCCAGGGGAGATGCATCCTCTCAGAGGATGGGGGGGGGATGGGTTGAGGGACTCTGGGAGGCAGGAACGGGAGGGACAGCATTTGAGATAAAAATAAATGAATAACAATAAAAATAATAATAACAACAAAAGTATATGTTACATTTACTCACTGGAGTATCCACAGGTATCAGGAAGGTAAAAAGGGACCAAGTGGGGTATTTCAAGAGAGAGTAGTTAGAATGTAGGTTACATGAAGTTGGAAAGTGACTTAATGATGCAGAGTAGCATAATGAAAATACAGAAGTGTAGAGAAGTGGGTATGTGGAGGGAGACCTATCAATAAAAATTTTTGAAGATGAAATATGGAAACCTACACTAATAGAAGCTTCATAAAAGACATGCATTTATATATATATATATATATATATATATATATATATATATATATAAAATATATATATATTAAAGGAGCTTAAATGCCTCTTTCAGACCACAGAGGCTATCTCATAAAATAACCATGAGATACATCTGCCATGTATGCATTCCCTCTTTTGGTGCTGTTGATCATCAAAGTCCCTCAGACTTTCAAAAATTACAGGCTATTTGATATTGCACTATGTATGCATTTATTTAACTATGTTTAAAGAAAACATATACTTGAGTCAAAACACAAAGAAATCAAGCTGCTACTGACCTCGAAGCTTTATTATTAATGGATAGTTTTATAGTGCTAGAAGTTTTTCTTTCACTACTAAGAAAAAAATTATTTCACAGTCTTACCCTGTTGTGAGCCCTGCATGCTAAAATAATGACTGGCTTGGAAAAATATGTCTACTGATTAAACGGTGTTATGAGCATTTTAGAACACAGAATAATTTCTTTATTAGATTTAAAACTTGCTTCACAAAACAGAAATCATGTCTGATACTGTTAACTGGCCTAAATGACCTAAGCTTGCTAGGTCTCTAGGCCTTTAGTAAAAGGTTACCTCTCTTATACTGGTCAAGAGACATAGTATTAAACTGTCCTCTGCATTCTTGTATTATTATTATTATATTATTAAAAATATTTATATAATATATTCTGATCATGGTTTCCCCTCCTCTGACTCCCTCAGATCTTCTCCCCACACAAGTCTACACCTTCTTTTTCTGCTTTAGAAAACAGGCAAACAAAATAGCAAACAAACCAGAATAAAAAAAAACAAAGCAAATCACAAAACTAGCAAAGAGAAATAAAAAAGACACAGACACATACATACATACATACATACATACATACATATAGACATATACAAACATACCACATAAACCACAAAATACATAAATTTTGATCAATAAGACAAAAATGCTCAAACAAAATATGACACAAAGAGTCTATACAATTTATACCTGTGCATTAGTGCATCTCTTGAACTTCATCAGAGAAGCCTCTTTTTTGTTCTTTTTATTGTAGATTGTTATTAACACAGAGACCAACTGTTAGTCAACCGATGGAGAATAAAAGACTATGAACTGCACTTGACAGTGGCCGTCATTTACAAGACTTCAAGCCATCCAAAATGGACATGGGAAGGAGTCATGAACTGCTACATTTAGTTGAGAACCTATTAGCATATGAAACAACTTAGTATGGATTCCCTTTGAAATCATATTTGATAATAATTTGCGGCAATCAAATACTACTGGGAACATTTAATGCAGTGAAAACTACCATTAAGTATAAATTAAATTTTGTTGGAGTATAAATGTATTAATGAATACTCAATATACGTTTGCATAGGAACAATTGTGTGGCTATAATAATTTTTTACAAAAACAAAATTTTAAAATGTACAGTTCATTTGAAACCTAATTTACTGGTAGATTTTGATTTTACCCACTCATTAGTTGTTTACTGTTACCACTTTATCAATCTAGGCAGTCTGTTGTTCTAGGTTCAGAAATCCTTCCTTAACCACATAATTAAAGCAGTTTATTTCTTGTTGCCTTCAACCCCACTCTCTGAATCACATAACTTATGTGTTTCTTGATCTTATTTGGTCAACAGAAGTACAGTGTCTTCAAGGGCAGTGTTTTGGTTTTATCTTCTTCCATACCATTTCCTCAGGTGTCTGCCATTCATTACCTGGAACTAAATCCTTTGTTGTAGGATTTGATGAAGTAAATGCCATGCCATAACCCACTTTCACAGTTGGATGACCCATGCGCCACATGATAAAGCCAAGAAAGAAAATAAGATTTTTCTACTAACAGAACTAGCCAAAGAAGTGGAGTCAATTCAGATCAATGAACATTTCTTACTCAGCCTGTTGTGTCTGCATTGATCCCTGTCTTGAACGTATGGGATCTTTTTATCTTAACACTCAACACCATACTTATTCATGTGCTTTCTTGTATTGTGATTGAAGTGGTTCCACTTGTTTTCTTTCTTCTCCATTAAGCTTACTAAGAAAATCCAAAATGTCATTACTGACATCCAACCATTAGATCTATAGTAGCTGCCACATGATATGACAAATCAAAGTAGAATTTGTGTCATACTTTATCAGTGATGTCTTTGCCAGCTTAAAAGCTAAATAAAGATTTGCTGAACACTCATTGATGCATATTACATTTCAGTGAATCATCCAAATTATGCTTATAATAAGTAAATCCAATAATAAGTTATATATATTATAATATTTAATTCTTTGAGCCTATGGTCTGTTCACTGCTAATTAATTTTCTAGAATACGGATCCTACTCATCCTCATAACTTATTTTGTGTCTACTTTCCCTAACTATTTTTTTTTTCTGTATGTATAGGGCAAGTGTCTTAGCAGGATATAAGTGCACATCTTTATTTGCTCCTCAGGAAAGCTACACAGCTATTGATAAGCAGTTTTCTACTCTCCTTTCGCTGACTGACTAGTGAGCAGTTTCAAGAATTGCTGTCATGTTAACAAGCTCAGAGAAACATTACTGTATTGTCTGTGTTCATTTAATATATACTTTTAAAGATCTTAGTTTTAGAGATAGACAATGTGGTAATATTTCAAAATGATAGAAAGGAAAATACTTATATAGTGACTTAGGCTCAAAATACTGGCCTTAGGAAGAACTGTTATTACAATTAGTATCAACGATGATAGACAGGCTTTTTGCAACTCTCTGTGAGAAACTCCCAAGTAATACATCCTGAAAATAGTCTGGCTGCTGAATAGCTGTCAAACATGGATTTAAATACTGTAGCCCTCAACTATAAAATCCTGCCTTCAGAGGTATTTTTTGCTCCCTTTTGAAACCTGTCAAGCAAACTAGCCACTTACTTCTCCCATGGGCTCTTCTTATCCTGTCCAGCATGACATATCCTGAGGGTACACCTTCAGGCCCTCTACTATGCACAACACTCCTTCCTTATATCCATATGAATCTCTGATTCGGACTCCATAACATATATATCACCTGCTGCTTTAGTCTATTTTTAACTTATTCATACAGCTTACTAATTGTATTATCAAATACCTTATGGTAATAATTCACATACATTTATAGTCATTGCCAAAATATTCTTTTATTAGAATTCTAACCAGCAAATCAAAGTAAATATTGTAATGTAAAGCACACAACTGAGGCTTATTAGAGGTACATATTCAGTTTTATGAAACGAGGCAGATTTGTTTCCATTCCTAGCCTCACTCAATTTGACATTGTTCTACCACACATCTGTCTGATCTAAATTTCTCAGCAGTAGAAAAACAAGAAGCCCTCCTAGAAGGCTAACACATGTTGGGCAATAAATTATGTCAAATGATAAATACCTAAAACCTACTGTATCCAGGCATGAGCAATATGACCCCAGAGTGTTTTAATTCATTGTATCAACTAAAATCTATAAAGATTTCTAGGTGAGATGTTCACAAATAACAGCAATGTAAAGTGAGATTGTTTGTAAAAAAATTTTATTACTCACATAGGAGTGGTAGGCAGGTCACCTTATCTTTCAGAGCTTTAATTTTCTTATCTCCAAAGTGAGGCAAATATGACAACAAGTTTATATTAATAATGCATCATCTATTATATGTTATAAAGTTAGACTTTTCCCTGCTGCTTAGCAATCACTATATTGAATATTAGCTATTAGTTACACATTGATAACATTATAGCATTGTGAAATACATGATGCTAAAATATTTTAAAACATCATTAGAAGAGTACATGGCCGTGATTCTCTGACGTATTAAAAATAGACACAAAGTAATGAATCTAGGCAAATCAGAGGATCTACATAGAAAAAGTGGTGATAACTTCAGAAGGGAGACAGTTTTCAAATCTCAAAATAAAAGTAATTTGCTCCCTGAGAGAAAGAAACTTTATGTAGTTGAAATGTCCTGGAGATAGTGCACATATTGTGGGGCAGTGGACCACTAGAGGTAGTCTGGTCCTCGGTTGAGCTAAAGACCCAGAGACCCTGAAGCTTCGCATGCTCCTGGGCTCCAGGCCCCTGTCACATAGCCACAGCCCCTCCCCCCTTCCCCCCCCCCCAGATTTGTTAGCTATCAGTCATATAAAGGCAACAACTCCCCCAAGCCCTTCAACACATAGAGGAGGCATCCCTAACACTTTAGACCAAGACAATAGAAAAAGAGGCTTGAGCTATGGTCACATAGGCTCAAGACCGATCTCCAGGATAATGAGGTACCTAGAGGCCTGGAAGGCATAGCTAATAAGTTCCCTTCCCAGATGTTCCTCCCTGCAAAAGATATTCAATCTCAGGCCACTCCTACGAAGTGGGGTATAATGGTAAACATCCACTTTCTGCTATGACAATAAATGCCTTAAAACCATGGACTGCCTCTTTTCATTTAGATCCACCTGGGGAGCCATGGAGAAGGCCTTTGTCTACAGAGCCGCTGTGCTATCTAATCTCAGAGAAAGGAGGTCTCTCTGCACTCCCAGCCACAACTGCCACCAAGCCTGCTACCCATCAAGCCAAGAATTCTCCTTGTAGGGCTAGTTGGAGCTCCCCATTTCCCCCTCCTGAACTAGACCCAGCCCAAGGGCCCCTGACTCAGTTCTCTACTCTTCAGCGACTCCTAGTGGTGCCTTGGTGTCCAAGGTTGTGAGAACCCCATGGCCCCAATCTTGTTGCAGGTCCTGAGACTCCTGAACCAGCTCCAGCTTTCTCATACCTCAGACTGTGCTTCCCCACTCTTTGGAGTGATGTCTTGGCTACAGCCCACACAGGCATGGTGAAAGCACAGTAGAACTCCCTGCATCCCATCTTCCCAAGCAGCTGTGCCCAGTGGCAGAGCGAATGCTGGACCCACAACCCTACACATATCACAGATGTCTATACAAACTTTGAATCAGTGCAACAGAAAAATGGGAAAACAAAAACAACATAGCATCAGTAAGATCAGGAATCTCATCTTGTGTCTTGGTATGTCATTATATTTTGCTTTTCGAGATTCTCCTTTAATCTATATAAAATTCTAGATTTTAGACATGCCCTTTATTTTACAGTGAAATGATATAAGATACAGAATGTAAGTCACATTAGGGTGGGGTAGAATGGTTAGGGTAGAATGAGTTTTTCAACAGAAATTCATCTATCAAGTTTGTTGAAACGTAAAGACAATTATTATCAGATATTTGAACTCTATTAGAGGTTTATTTAAGCTGTATACTAATTAAAGAATAGATTCTCTATGACAGTATTTGAGACTGTGCTAGGGGAAGTGGTGGTTGAGGGGTAATATTAGATACATAATTGCCAGTAGAGTTATTTAGAAAAAACAAATCACTCTGAAAATTATTTTACTGTTTGACTTGTCTTCTTTTCTTATAAACAAAACATCTTTCAAATGGCTGTTTTATTATTCAAGATATAATTAAAGGGGAAGTAGTTAGATGGGTATAGGTAGATAGATACTATATTGTTTGGTTTTATGTCACAAGCTAGAGTCATCAGAAAGGAAGGAAACTCAATTGAAAAAAAATGCCTCCATAAGATCCAGCTCTAAAGCATTTTCTTAATTAGTGGTTATTGTGGGAGAGCCCAGCTCATGGTTGGTGCTGCTCTCCCTGCATTGGTGGTCCTGGGTTCTATAAGAAGGCAGCTGAACAAACCATGGGAAGCTCCGACCTCAGCTCTTGCCTCCATGTTTCTGCCATGCTTGAGTTCTCATCCTGATTTCCTTTGAAGAGGAGTTGAGATATTGAAGTGTAAACCACATCTGCCCTTTCTACTTCAACTTGCTTTTTAGTTATGGTGTTTTGTTGGAGCATTAGAAACTCCAACTAAGACAGATGCTCAATGGATAAACGATGCATGATGGGTAGAGAGACAGAACACATCATCACTACTACTTAAGAACTGCCAGTGAATACTTACTCTACTATTCTCTAAACTTTATTTTTAAAACTTATCAAAATTAAAGGAAATATTTAGTAAACAATAACAATTTTGTTAATTTAAAGGTTACATATGAATTGCCTATTTTTTACATAGTCAGAGAAATACTCCAGAGAGTGGGAGGTAGTGAAAGCAGTTTTCCCAGTCTACCCTGTCATCATTTTCTCAACTTAAACCATTCTGTTTGGTTGTTTTCTTTTCATATCTGTGTGTGGAGGTCTTTTTATTTTCTCTCTTCTGTTTGTTGGTTCCTATAATCACTGAAGTTCACAGCGTTCTGACTTGTTCTCACTCCCCGCAACAAGACCCTGAGTCTTTATACACATAACTAAGCAGGGACACTAACCCAGCTAAGTAAATAGTTCAGCCAAACTATTTACAAACCTGAATTGCTTCCTTTCCCCACTTCACTTACAGCATCTGTCCTGTGAATATTTTCAGTCGCATTCCAGCTGATGTAACTGTTGTGCGAAACATTCAGTCTTCTCACCCAAACAATCAATTTAACTGACATATCCCAGTGACTTGAGTGTTCAATGGAAGTGACAATTTTTTTTTTTGCCTCAGAGTCTTATGGAAGCAACCTTCCAATTTATTTTATAGAGGCATCTTCCCTAAGCTTCTCTTCTGCCAGCTCTGTGTGGCCCTCACAGCAGAGGGTGCGTTATTACAGATGGCCTCTAAGAATGGTACAGCTGTTTTAAAACAACTCCAAGTATTTAAAATGCAATTCTCAAAGACTCCAAATGCCAACAAAATGTCTACTTCAACTACCGTGAACTACTGCTCAGACTTGACTAACACTTGTCCCTCTCTCTGTGTCTTAGATGTGACTATCTGTTTCATACAAGATTTAATTAAAAATTCACTGACTTAATCTTGTGGGCTGCTGTTGCAGAACTATAGAAATAATAAATATAGTAGTGGCAGGCAGAAAGGTTAGAACCCAGAAAGGAAGACAAAAAAGATTTGTAAAATTGGAAATTTTTTTTAAAAAATAGAAATACATGCTATTCCGTAACATTAGTTGAAAATGCATAGTATTCAATTCACCAGAATGAACTCACTCTGAGACATAAAAGTAATCATTTATAATATACAGTCGTCTTTGTTACTTTTGTGAAAATTTTTAATTCCATGAATTATACTTTCAATGTTCTTTTTTCACGGTCCCCTCTTGTTAAACAGGTTTTACTCTGTTATTAGATTTGCACCTCTGGTAACATGAACCTATTTGTATGAGATTGCTCACTTGTTATATAATCTTAAGTTCTAGAGTTCATATTACATTTGTTAACCTTGGTGACAAACATCCTTACTCAGCGAAGTTAAATTGAAGAAGTTAAATCATTTATTATTATATACTCCTTAAAACATGCGAATATTCTCTTTTAAAATGTTGTAGGCTTCTATGTCACACAACATAGTAGCCTCTAGGCACATATAACTAAACGATTAAATTATGACTAATGCCAGCAGAGACAAGCTATAAGTACCAAATACTGAACAGCTAGTGAAGACTTACTTTGAAAAAGCTGTAAAGTATTCCAACTTTAGATTTGTGATTTTTATATTGACTATTTGGAATGATAAAATTTTAGTATATTGGGTCAAATATAATATGCATTAATACTACTATCACCTACTTATTTGTGTTCCTTTTACTATGACAACTCAGTATGGCTAGGTGCTTTAGTGAGTAAGGATGTTTGCCACCAAGGTTGACCATCTGATTTCCATAGGTTCTACTCTGATCTCCATTAGTGTCTCTAAAATAAAAAAAAAAAATATTATTATGGTTTGAATTTCTAATGTTTTCTAGATAAGAACTGCTGTAATACACATCTGTGCTATCAGTAAGAGAAGAGTTTATTCATTTTTTAAGACTTGGCCTTTGATGAGAATGAAGGCTGTTACTTCTGGAGGAGATGCTATTTGTTCCCAAGTACATATATAATTAGAGCTAGAGTTAGGAATTACTTCAGGCCACACTATGCAACCAACTAAAGTTTTTGGTAGAAAACTGCTGTGGTTTCAAGCACAGAGTGTAATGTGAGACCTTCAGAGCAAATTTTGGCAGGGTTTGACCAGTGACTAGCAAGATGAAACCATAAGAAGGCAAAGCCCACATGTATTAACCATCAGGTATATAAAGTAAGCAGTTCCTGAATTGCTGCTTATGAAAGGAAAGACAATAGAACTATTTGATATGGTGAACCACTGTTGTAGTTCTGGAGTTTAACATAAACTAGCATTTTGTTCATATAACAAACTTGAGGGGAACTTTACTTTTGTTCAATAAAATTGTGCTCACATTGGTACCTTTATACATAGAAACAGTTTAACTGCTGTGTTGCCATATTTTGTTTGTCCCTCACATTCAAGCTAGTACTATCATCCTTAAGTTTAAATTATTCAGCAGTGAATCCTCTGAACAGAAGCTAACGATCTTGGAGAGAGTGCTTATCACCACACAATGCATTAAAAAGTCATTGTGGAAAGAACAGCTATTCTTAAAAGACAGCTTACGACAATAGAAAAAGTTATACTTCAAAATACCTCATCAAAAAATTAGGGAGAAAATTGCCATATCTAATAAGTCAAACTGAAAGCTGGTTCTATCATTTCCTTGTTTGGAGACCACCTTCCAGTCTGTGAAACATGGAGGAAAATGCTTGTCATGTAACGGAATGCTTTTCTTTGAAATACTTATCCTTGCTGCTGCTTGATCATCCAAGTAACTCCTTTAAGAAGAATTTCATTACTGTGATACCATTTTTCTGGTGTTTGGAGCTATGATATCTTTTCAATTGCAAAGACATTAAATCATTCCCGGATAGTACAGTACCTAGCAGTAACCCAAGCAGTGAGAGAAATTGATGTGTATGTGAGACTATCAGTGTCAGGATCATAGCCACTGTTACACATTTCTGTGAACCAGCACTTTGTAATCAAAGACAGCTCAAAAAATAGTGCTTTTAAGTGCTTTATACTATTGTTCAGGCAGAAACACAGCTCTCTTGTCAGAAGGGATAAAAGATAGTTTATTCTGATAAACTGATAGATTTTGGTAGCTAATGAATGATCATGGTCTAGGAACAAGAAATTCCATGTTCCAATGTAAAAGTAGTTTCATGAAGTTCTTATAGTAACTGAATAAATAAAGTTATAAAGTAAATCACTTTTTAAATACATTGGTGTAAACATCAAAGAAGAGGTTACAACAAAGTGGAAAAATCTTGACTATTGGCTTCAGATGTTAAGCTTATAACATTCTTAGTCTTTGGCTAGGAAAAAATAGGTTTTGTTAGTATATTATGATTTTTTTTCTCTATTAGTTACAGAATGTTAGTCTCAACACAGATGGGGACACAGATTGGTTATTTAACCCAAGATAAATTGTAATCAGTACTTGGTTCTTAAATATTCCAACTGCCTTATCACAATTCTAATAAATCAGTCTTTACAGATACAACTTCTTTTCAGGGATTCTCTTTCATTTGATGATAGTAAAAAAAAAAAAAAAAAACCATCTTTACATATATTTTAAGTTTATTTTATCTAATTTATATAAAAATGTAATTTAAAAGCTAACAAATCAACTGGCCTTGCAGGACAAGATACAGGGTAAATAAGAGGTTCAACATTAGTTTCTGTGTATCTGGTTTTATGTAAAGGTCCTTTATCCACTTGGACTTGAGCTTTGTACAAGGAGATAAGAATGTATTAATTTGCATTCTTCTACATGCTGACCTCCAGTTGAACCAGCACCATTTGCTGAAAATACTGTCCTTTTTCCACTGGACTGTTTAGCTTCTTTGTCAAAGATCCAGTGGGTTCATTTCTGGGTCTTCAGTTCTATTCGATTGATCTTCCTGCCTGTCTCTGTACCAATACCATGCAGTTTTTATCATGGGGTTCCCAATGGAAGAGTGAGAGAGAAGACTGAAGGAGCTGAAAGGGTTTGTGGCCCCATGAGGAGAGCAACAATACCAACCAACCAGAGCTCCCAGGGTCTAAACCACCAGCCTGGGAGGTCATAAGGAGGGACCCATGGCTCCAGCTGTATATACATATACAAGGGAGGATGGCCTTGTTGGCCATAGGTGGGAGAGGAAATCCTTGGTCCAGTGAAGGCTGGATGCCCCAGTGCAGGAGAAATCGTGGGTGGGGAGGTGAGAGTGGGAGGGTGGGTGGGGGCATATCCTCATGGAAGCAGGAGAAGAGGGGATGAGATGGGAGTTCCTAGGTTGGGGGAAAGGGGATTACATTTGAAATATAAATAAAATATCCAATAAAAAAAAAAGAAAAAATGAGGTTCAACATTAAAAGAAAATTGAAATGCTCTGTCTTTCCATCATTTCATGTATTCACCAGTCATCTTGTCCAGAACTGTTAAGTGTAGTGCTTGGTTATATTATTGTATACTTTAGCACATTTGCTTAAGAGTGTTTTAAAATCAGTATCTGTTACTAATTCTTACTTCTGCTGTGCCTAAAGTTTGTAGGCACCTGATGTTCCATTAAGATTGGTCTATGTAATCATTAATGCTTGACTTTACGAACAGTTACTTTTCCCACATAGCATTCTCTTGCTGATTTTCTCCTATTTCCTGTTGATATTCTACTTTCTATGTTGATACTCAATTCTCCAATTTCACAATACACTTTCATCGATTCTGAATGGTTTGGATTAAGAGGCTCTCCTTCGGAGCTTTAAAGGACACTGAATTGATTCCGATTTTAGATCTTTCAAATGGATCTGAAATATTCTCTGTGCCTAGCTGTCAACTGAAGTATCTTACATTACAGTCAGAATGTTGAGAGCATATCACTGTTCTTAGGGTATTACCTAGAACATAGGAGGAGCTTAGAACATTATTAATCATCAGAAATAAATGCAGATAAACCTAATTTTTGTCACAGCAGGAGATGCTCTCTGAGTCTTCAATGCATGCTACTGTGCTGCCAAGAAAACATGGTGAAGGATTTGTCATGCATGCCTAAATTGTTTGCCAATATGGCAAACTGCTTTGGGAAATGTTCAAGAGTACCCTTAACTAGATTTCACTGATAGAGGCACAGAGAAGCCTATACTGTGCCCCTAAGATTTTGCAAGAATAAACAAACAAACAATCAAACATACAACATCAACAACACAATGGCTTTATCATTGGATCAATTAACAAGGAGGTCAAGGAAAAACAGAAAACTCAGATCTGTTGCCAAGATATAGCCATAGTGGAGAATGGGAAAGAAGGGTGCATCTGCAGATTGATCAGAATATGAGAAAAGGAAATATGAGGGTTTGGCCTAACTATATATAGTAATAACCTCTCTTCATAAAGAGTGTTTTCTTTGTAATTATATCAAGTTCTACTTTGGAGACTTTGCAGTTATGATATCAAAACATCATTATCTTCTATATGTATGTGCACTCTGAAATAATATAAACAAACAAAACTGTTCAAAATCATTCTTTGACAGAATAAGAGGTTTTATCTTAAGTAACAACTTAAGTACCTTGTTTACATAAGGAGTTTTTATCTAAGTGGGTCCCAGCTTCAACTGATTTTAGTAGAAGCTGTTTACCTGATATCATTGAATTATTCTTATTACTCTGTTAATAAATATTAAGCCTAAGAATGATGATGGAACAAAGGAAAAATGTATATTGTGATTTCTCTAGTTTTTCTTCAGATTACTCAAGGCACTTCTCAAAATGTAAACCAAATATGAGTCTATTGTTTAAACATTTGTTCATTTGAATCCCTTTTTCTATGTGTCTGCATATCTATTTAATACTATTTGTTGATGTATCTATCATCTATTTGTCTACCAATGTCACTTAATAGAAACCAAGAAAAAAAATCATCTTTTCTAATACACAGAAATTATTGTCTGATCACAAATATCAATATATATTTTAACTTACAATGTACCATTTTTAAGGGATTTCATACATCTTTAAAGTATTGGTCTTTCCATACATTCCAATTGTTCGGTAGTGATTAAGATCATGTACTGATTTTTTTGTTTTGTTTTTTTGTTTGTTTGTTTTTGGTTTTTGTTTTTTTGTTTTGTTTTTGGTTTTTGGTTTTTCGAGACAGGGTTTCTCTGTGTAGCCCTGGCTGTCCTGGAACTCACTCTGCAGACCAGGCTGGCCTCAAACTCAGAAATCCACCTGCCTCTGCCTCCCAATTGCTGGGATTAAAGGCGTGTGCCACCACTGCCCGGCTTATCATGTACTGATCTTTTCTGCTGGTTCTGTAGTCAGCATCTGGTTCTGTAAGATATTGGCATCTAGTATTAGAAACTTACATGGTATCTTTTGTAGGGTTGTAGGTCCTACGTCAGCTCCACCACAGGGCATGGCCACTTGGGGAGGCAAAATGTGGGGAGTTTGACTGCACTTATCCCATGCCACCAGGTTGGGCTGTGTTGTAGGGGATCTCTGAGACACATGGCTCCAGGGTGGGACACCTCAGTTTGAGACTTGGGAAAGCTGTAGCTGGCTCAGGGGTCTCCGGGCTTGCAAGGAGGCGGGGGCCATGGGGTTCTCGGACTCTTGTACTACAGACACCACTGAGAGTCTCAGAAGAGCTAAGAATGGAGTGGGGGCCCTTAGACTGGGTCTAATCTGGGGCAGGGACAGGGGAATGGGGTGGGGAGGGGAGTTCTGGCTAGTCCCATCAGGGAGAGTCTTGACTTGATGGCTGGCTTGGTTGGCGGTGGTTGTTTGGAGCGCAAAGAGGCCTTCTACAGGAAACTAGACTGAGGTTCTGTAGGCAAAGGCCTCCCCCATGACTCACCATAGTGAATCTTATGAAAAGAGGCAGTCCATGGGTCTGAATTGTTTACTGTCAAGGTGGAAGGTAGATGCATAAAACCAAACCCCACTTCTCAGGGTGGGCCTCAGATTAAATACCTTTTGTAGGGAGGAATGTCTGGGAAGGGAATCTTACTGGCAATGCCCTCTGAGCCTCTAGGTACCTCATTAGCATGGAGATCTGTCTTGAGCCTATGTGACCACAAGTCAAGTCTCTTTTCCTATTCTTTTACTCTGAGATGTTAGGGATGCATCATCTACGTGTGAAAGGGCTTGGGGCGTTGCCCATATGTGACTGAAGGCCACATATCTTTAGGGGGCTGGGGCTACATGACAGGAGCTTGGTGCCCAGGAGCAGGTGAAGCTCATACCAACCCTTCAGGGTTTCTGGAGCTTCAAAGTTTTTAGCTCAACTAAGGACCAGACTACCTCTCATGGTCCACTGCCCCACAATTTTTAGCTTCCATTTTTATTAACTGCAAAATAGGCATACCTGATTTGCTAAGAGCTTCAATGAGGTATGATCACAAAGAACAGGTCACCCACTGATTCTCCTAAAATCATTTTCATAGATGGCTAAATATCTAGTTCTTAGTAGTGGCATTTTAAAGTTGGTGTCCATTCCTTAATAACCACTATTTTTTGCAAAATCTAATAACTCATTATGAGAGTAGTGTTTCATGTATGCTGATAGACTATTCTGATGACTATATTTAAATTCTAGGGAAAGAAATTTGATATTTAAATTCATCAAGAAACAATATAAAAATGGTAAATATTACATGAACACCCTTTGTGTAATACACTGTACAGTAAATTTTATATGTATTTTGAATTGTTTTTTTAAAAATTCTTAAAATCAGTGAATAAAATAGCAATAATTAAATTTACTATGCGTTTATTAAGCAGAATGTAGAAGAAACATTATGGTTACTTGGACAAAAATAAGCATCAAATAAAAGCATTGCTTTGTACTTCTTAAAAGGAAAATGATTTGACATCCATAAGGTGTTACTTATTCATTCAGTGCTTTACTCATCTGAATGTGAAAGTTCAATATGTTTTACAAACTTGAAATTTATCACTCGATACCGTAACTTCTAGAAAGACATTTGTAGGTTGATGATATTTGAGTATGTTTAGTTGTGAGTATTAGATACGGTAATATCCCCTTATCAAAGACTATGTGATTGGCATATTGTCACCTAAAGATGCCATGTTCAGTGCTGTCTTAATCTGAAATTTATATTCAATCTGTAGTTTGAAATTTAATAATTAATTAGTTTAATTTAGCAAAATACCTTATGGAGACTCTGTTCTCTCTTTTCAAATTCCATTTTTAGAGAGCGATTTCTGCACTGGAAAAACTACTTAAGATTCAGGTTCATGCAAATTCCCCATAGCAATCATCTTTTATTTGCAGTATTTCTAGTGTACACATTAGTTACTTTCCTATTACGGAGACATTTTGACATCTTAGCATTATACATTACAGAATGTGTGAAATTAGCATAATATTTTTTATGTCTTTTGGGGGAAAAGTTATCTTTCATCTAAAGATCAGAAATAATGAGCATTTAGTCAAATGACATTCTACCTTACAGTCCAAAGTGAACCCAATTTGAAGGTCAATTTCTTTCTTTCTTTGTTAATAACAAAGCAATTCATCTAGTTTGTGGTCAGATCGCTAATGGAACCCCAATTATAGTCCTTCCAATTGGTTAAAACCGACAACATTTCATTTTCAAGAATCATCACCTGCAGAGGGCTTGTCAGTGCCCCCATTATGTTCAGGTGCTAATTGAAAGCATAGTTTCTTCACTATTGCAGTGCAGAATAAAACTGTGACTCTAGAACAATGAAATCTACACTTAATGTTTTATAGATATTATCTGTATTTTTCTGACACATAATGACATGATTGGTAAAAGTGAATGTGTTCACTACCCTCTCACATTAAGAAATGGCTACCACTAAAGACAGTTACATGTGAAAGAATCAGAAGATATATGGAATTACAAATTTTCGATTCTGGCTTGTGAACAAACCATAAAGTCTGGGTGAGAACATCTCATGACATGAGTGAAATCTGTATAAGCCACCTAATGAAGTGTCTTGTGGATGTGAACTAGCAGCAATGCTAAAAACAGCCAGTAAAAGAGTAAGGTCTATTCTGAAGAGTGCAATGAAGAGCTTAAAGTGCAACCTGGTCACAGTTTCCTGTACACCAGCTGCATCACATTCTAAAAAAGGGAACTGTAGACAACACTAAGCATTATAGTAGAAGTAGAGCTTATGGTTTATATAGGTTTGAATTTTGGAGTTAGATGGTGAATGCAAACACCAAGAACTGGGGAGAAACTTCTTTGTCAATCACTTTACTATGATCACCATTTTCTATCCTTCTGTAAATATGTCTGATATGAATCTTCAAGAAATCTCAGCAACATTGCTTCACTTGTGGGTTTACTTGCTGCCTGCATTCCTAGATCATAGCTCAGACCAGCTTACTCAAGTCTGCTGATATTTTAGATTCCATGTAGTTTGCAATCCCGTAACAATCTAAGATACAAGCTTGAAAACATACAAGTCAGTTACAAAATGTCACCTGCCATATTCGACTCATATTTAAAACCTGTCTTACAATGTTCTCCTACTCTTGGTTTTAATTTGGGATTTCTTCTGTGATAAGACAGTCTTCTAACCATATGTATTCTAGGAAACATACACTTTCTCTTAAAAAGCTATAGGAATTTTATTTGAACATTAACTCTAAATTAATTAAGACAATATAAGACCTAGTGTGAACATCAGAACAGTTCATAAATTTAATTGTTTACCTTTTATTTAGTAGCAAATCTATTTAGGTGGATGTCAATCTTGTAAGCAACCTGAAAAAAATTTATTTCCATAACTATAACTGAACAAAAATATAAAGAAAAAAATAAGTGGTACTAGTCTAGCATATAAACTCTTAATCTTACTTTCTAACAGTTCCAACCTTTTATTATAATATTTGATGTTTTTGCAATAATTTTAAGGTATTATTACAGTCATGTTTCCTAATTTAGGCAAAATTTCCTAACAGTAGTAAATAACACTATCAAATCCAAATTCTTCTCTCATTTTCACATTTTTATAGTTTGTGGTAGTAAACGATTAACCTCTACTTTTATTGTTGATATTATCAGTTGGCTTTTTACTATTCTCAACTGAGGGCAGCAACAACATATTACTTCTGAATACAAATTACTGTTAGTTGAAGGCAATTGAGAAAGATAGAGAAAAAGCCGTCTGCTCTCTTCAAACAAAACAATTTTAGTTGTCCTGCCACTCTTCTCTGTGGGGAAGAACAAAAAACAAAATAAAATCACCAAATGATTTTGCAATTTTCAACCTGTAGCTGTCATTAGAATGGTCAATATAATCAGCCTTGTCATCACTGTCTACTCTGTTCCTACACTTGTTTCTTCTGTGCACCTTGCTGCCTTTGGAGACTCAGCTTCATTGCTTCTGTCCCTGAAAGTATACTGTTCCAATGCTGACAGCTTAAAGCCCTTCTCTGAGAGTTTCTTTCCATGCATTTTTCTTCTTCTATAGTATGTATAAATGAAATCAACATTTCAAAGTGTTTTTGTGTCTTACCTTTTGTTTTATAATTCTCAGTTAGACACTTAATATTATGGAAGACAAATTAAGTTTTCCTTCATTACATTTTCATGTCTCATGCTGCCCCGTGTTGCTAGTGTTTAGGATATTCAACATGCCTTTTAACTTGAAAAGCAGCTGCCAAGATTAGATTATGGTGTGTAGTAGTTTACAATGACTGTATCAATGTGTATGTATTTTTGCCATATCTGAATTCTCTTGATCCATATCTTTACAGATTTTGAGTATTTTATTAGAAATTGGGAGGACTCTTTTTATAGAGTTTCTGAGGTTGCTTTTCAATACTAATAGTTTCAAACTACCTTAAACTCAACTTTCAGTGTGATTCAGTGCCCTCTTCTGACCTTTGCAGCCATTTGTGTTTACATGTACAAACTCACACTCAGAGACACAAGTATACATATAATTTTTTTTTAAAAAATTATGTATAGAAACACAAGGATGAGTTTTAGATTGATACACCATTATGTCTTTGTTGCTTTCCAAATTAGTTTTCTTTCATTTAATAAAAGTAATTTACATTTTTAATTGTTATCTATTTGTAACATTTTCTTCAACATTTTTCATTCTCAATTCAATTCAATTCAATTCAAGTCTTTCATAGTCATCTCATGTAGGTAAACCTTTGAAATTCCCAGTTTTGTAAAAGATAGTCAATTTGTTTATATTTCTAATGCAATATTTTTCTTTCTGTTGTTCTGATAAATGGCATGATCAGAGATGATTTTGGGAGGAAAGGGTTTCATTAACCTTAAACTTTCAGGTAAAACTGAGGGAAATCAGAGCTTGTGCTTGAGGCAGGAAGTAAAGCAGAAATCACTAGAGTGCTTACTGGCTTGCCCAGTTTCTTTCCTTATACAGCCCCATTGCTGTTCAGGAATTGCACCACCAACAGTGATCTAAGCCTTGCTACATGAATTTTCAATCACGAAAATGTCTTACAGGGTTGCCTGCAGGCTTGTTTGATAAAAGCAATTCCAAAGTCGATGTCCTCCTCTTCCTAGATTATTATTGTAGCTAGTGTCAAGTTAACAAAAACTAATCAGTATACGTGATGCCTTATCTGCCTAAAACACATATTACTACTCAGGCATCTATTTCTCTTCCTTGTTGGTCCCCAAGGTCTCACATTAATGTTGTAATGTAAAACACACGTCAGCTCTAACAATTCCACAGTTTTTTAAAACATTCAATATTTTAATCATCCAAATTCCATTTTGAAAAAATCCCAGGCCTCTGAAATGAGAGCTCTGCAAAATAAACAAAGAAGCCATACATTTTCTTATTCTTAAAAAGAAGAATCGGGGCACAGTTATAATCAGATCTAAGTAAATCCTAAATCCAGCAATGCATGTAGCTCAATGTCATACATTTTGACTGGCTCATGATCTGAAATCCAAAGGCTTAGACAGTTCCCCTTCTTTGAGTCTATTATCCACAGAGCACACAGCTTTTCTCATTGACTCGGGCTAGCTTTACTCCTTGTCTGCTGCTATCCTTGGTGTTTATCCTACAATCCTAACAGTTCCAATATGCTGAGGCTTTGACTGGAAGTGAAGGTGCACATTCACCAGTGACTTCCTGTATTCTCTTCAGGGACTCTCTGACCATGATATACGGTGTCAATCCTCAGACTCTCTCAATAACCCCACCATACCTCCAACATCAATACTATGTGGAAGATTCTTACCAAGTTCAACTCTCAGCTTGAGATGCAACTAGGGGCCCTTTGGACCACAGCTTGTGAGTGCTGACACTAAGGAAATACTTATCAGATTTTTGAGTTAATGATGCTGGTCTTTTATTAATCACAGCTGATTTTTCACCTCTAGTTAAATTTTTTACCACATATATTGTGCCATTGAAACAAAAATTTCTGTTAGAATGGAATAAATAGGGGTGACAAGGATATAAAGAAAAGCAAAAGAACATCTCCAGAAGCAGGATTTGTCTTTAATCAGAACAACCATGTTTTTTATCTTGTTTTTATCTGCCAGAAGTGCAATTTTATCTGCAGACATCTTGGGGTTTATATGACAGAAAATGGAAAAATTTGGGGATAAAAGTATTCATCTGCAGGACAGATTTTTTTGAAGTACCTTTGCAGGTCATTTCCCCTGCAATCTAAATTTGGTAGATACAAGCAAATTCAGTATGTAGGTTTCTTATCAAAAGTAATCACAGATGTTATCAGTCAAGTCAACTTTCCAGTCCAAAGCATATCAGTTCATGTGAGCTTTAAGTAATTAACCCTTTAGTTTCACTTCTATAGATTTTTAAAATTCAAATATAGCACAAATTCCCATTTGATAAAGTATTTGCTTCCTCCTGCACCTTCACAACCCAGGCCTCTATTGTCATTGTTCCCCTTAACATCTTTGTAAACTCAAGACAGAAGATTCCACTAAGCTCTGTGCACTCAATGGCTGTTTAATCTGAAGTTTCAAAAGCATCCTCTTCGTTCCACAAGAGAACACAGAAGCCTCGTGGTCATGCCCATTACAACAGCCCAGTCTTTGGTACCAGTTTATGTTGTAGTTTGGTTCTATTGTTGTGAAAAACATAATGAATAGAAGTAACTTGTACAGAAAAGGATTTATTTGGATGAAATGTTATAAGTGCATCAGAGGAAGCCAAGATAGAAACATAGCTTCAGGAAGAAAATCAGAATGCAGAATACATAGAAGAATACAGTTTCCTGGGCTGCATTTCTTTTACAGTCCAGGTCCACCCAGTGAGTTGAGCCTTTCTACAATTAGCAGTCAAGACCATGCTTCAAACACATCTCTACAGATGAACTTGATAGGGACAGTTTCTCAGTTAACATTACTCTTTTGGAGTTTCAGTAGGCTGATATGAAGTTGATAATAACCAATGCATATATCCAGTACAAATAAACTATTCCAGCCTGATTTTGGAAATCTTGGTGTGTGCTTTTGTTAAATTTTACCCTCTATTTAAAATATGGAATGTCATGTTCTTGATTAACAACACAAAGCCAATATGTAGACATTAAACTACTCATGTCCTAAAATCTAGAAGAAGAATATTTTTCTTCAGACAACATTCTTCCTAAATTGTATACCAATCATTGTCAATTGCACTCCACTTTCATCTAATCCATACATCACTTGCATTTCTTGTAAGGATATTGAACTATTTTCTATACTCAGAAACACACTTTTAAAATCCTGTTATGATCAGGTATGGGAAGAGACAGGGATGACATACAGGAGGTCAGGAAATTGAACAGAGGTGTGTCGCAATGGAGGATAAGGAAATGGGGAACTGTAGAAAGTCCCAGATGCCAGGAAAGGAGGAGGCTCCCAGGACCCAATGGAGATAACATTAGCTGAAATGCCCCCAAAAGGGGAGGGAGATCCTATAGAGACCAGAGGTTAGGTAAGGCCCCTGATTGGGTGATGTGGCCACCCACTCATCTCTAAATTTTTTAACCCAGAATTGCTCCTGTCTAAAGAAAATATGAGGACAAAGTGTGAAGCAGAGACTGGAGCAAAGGCCACCCAGAGACTGCCCCACCTGGGGATCCATTCCATATACAGACACAAAACCCAGACACTATTGCATATCCCAAGGAGTGCTTGCAGAAAAGAGACTGATATAGCTGTCTCCTGAGTTGCTCTGCCAGAGTCTGACAAATACAGATGCAGATGCTCACAGCCAACATTGACCTGAGCACAGGGACCCCAATGGAAGAGTTAGGGAAAAGACTGAAGGAGGTGAAGGGGTTTACAACCCCATAGGAAAAACAACATTACCAACCAACCAGACCCCTCAGAACTCCCGGGGACTAAACCAGCAACCAACCAAAGAGTACATGTGGAGGGACCCATGGCTCCAGTTGCATATGTAGCAGAGGATAGCCTTATCTGTCATCAATGGGAGGAGAGGGCCTTGGTCCTGTGAAGGCTCCATGCCCCAGTGTAGGGGAATGCCAGGGAGGTGATGTGGGAGTGGGTAGGTGGGGGAGCACCCTCATAAAAGCAGGGGGACGGAGGATGGGATAGGGGGTTTGCAGAGGGAAAACTGGGAAAGGAGATAACTTTTCAAACGTAAATAAATGAAATATCTAATAAAAGAAGAAAATAAAATTCTGTTATGGATATATCTTTATTGTTCTCACTCTTTCGTATTTATAGAATATTAAAAGAATTAAGACAAGCATATGATTTTGTTAAAAAAATCTTAAGTTTAAAGCCTATATCAATTATCTTCTTGGCATATTAAGATTTTATTAAAACAAATCACAGTTTTATCTCATTGGTAACATACATCTTTCCTTTGAATTCAAATGCAGCTCCTTGGAAAGATATGGGGAGCTCATAAGATTTATGAGGTTTAAGCAGCTCAAGAAGCTTCCAGGAAATGGGAAGCTAAGACAAATTAATAAAGCCTGTAGCCAGTTCAGATGTCATAGAAACAGTGATTAGTTCCTGGGAAAAGGAGATGTTTTAAGTACAGCTGCACAATGGTTTAATAGGAAGTTCCAAGAATGAAGCACTTATGTAGGTGGAGGTATTATTTCCCTAATTGGTTCTTTATTGTGTCAATAAAGAGGGCAAGAACTAATTGCTGGGTGAAGGAAAAAAAGGTGGGATTTCTGGGTTCAAGGAGGAAGAGGAGGGGATAAGGGAGTGTGTTGGGGGTCTTATCAGCCAGGCTTTGGGGAGAGGAGTACAAACACCAGGTAATGCCTGGGGGCAACTAGAACCAGTGGTGGCCTCCACCACCGGCAGAATTCTGATATAGAATAACTGATGAGTTTAGGGCAATAGATTCTGCACCCAGCGGTTGTGTTATATGGATGGTTTTTAAAGTGTTAGAACAGTCTGGTGTACAGGATGGTTGGCCGGTGGAGAGTCATCACTGTTCCTGGCATTCATGGGAAAAGTGTCAGATGGCAATTAGAGGAGCTGAGTGAGGTAGGTGGCTGCTGATCACAGAGTCTAGCCAGGAGCGCTGAAAGAGCTCTCGAGGAAGAGCAAGCGTGTTTTCAAAATTACACGCAACACTCTTATGACTCATGACTAATGCTCAGTAGATATTTCAAAGATGCAGCTGCTTTTGACTCATCCATATTTCTGCATGTAACTTCGATAAATTTAAGGTTTATTATAGTAAATATGGGTGGAATTGGTTCCTTGATCTCTTAGCAGTTCCGTGTCTGTGGTAACTAGACCTAGAAACTTTGTCATATCTTTCCATGAGGTAAAATAAAGAGATTATTATGTATTACACTGTAAGTTATATCTTGACAATCCAGAGACTGCCCCATCTAGAGATCCATCCTATCTGCAAACACCAAACCCCCAGACTATCACTGATGCCAAGAAGTGCTTGCTGACAGGAGCCTGGTACTGTTGTCCCATGAGAGGTTCTGCCAGCACCTGACCAATATAGAAGCAGATACTTAGAGCCAACCATGGGATTGAGCCTGGAGACTCCAATGGAAGAGCTAGAGGAAGGACAGAAAGAGCTGAAGGAGATTGCAACCTCATAGTAAGCCCTATGTATATCAAATAACTGGATCATCCAGAACACCCAGAGACTAAACCACTAACGAAAGAGTACACATGGAGAGATACATGACTCCAGATACATATGTAGCAGAGAGGATGGCCTTATTAGGCATCAATTAGAGGGGAGGCCCTTGTTCCTGTGGAGGTTTGATGCCCCAGTGTAGGGGGATGCTAGAACGGTGAGAAAGGAATGGATGAGTGGGTAGAGGAGCACCCTCATAGAGGCAAAGGGGAGCAAGGAGACAGGGGATGGAATGGAGGTTGTGGAGGAGTAACCGGGAATGGGGACATCATTTGAAATGCAAATAAATAAAATGATTAATAAATAAAGAAAAAATAAATTATATCTTATGATCATATCAGATCAAACCTAATAAAAGGTGATGACATTTAATCCAGAATGCAACAAAGAATCTGAATGAAATCTAGCATTCTATAAAAACATTATTATATCCAAAGATATCATGATATAAATGCATTAAGAATCACAGTAACATCTGAATAGAGAAATAAGCGGTTATTCTTCAAAATTGAATGTGTTTATTTTTTTGCTGCATAAAGTTTTTTTTTTTTTCAAATTAGGTTAACCAGTATTTTAATATAAGTCTATGTTTTTAAGGATCCTGCAAATATGAACCAGTCGTATCTTAGGAACATACAGCTAAATGGTGTTTTTCATTTATAATGTATGGAATATGTTAGTATCAACACCTAAGATGGACTTATACAAAAATAAAGACATGGCTTGAACATTTTTTATACCCAAGGTTATCAATTATGGGCAAGATTATCATTATGGACAAAATATTTACCTTCTTATTAATGAGGAAACTGAAACTCAGACTTTTTAAAAACACACTCTTCCGAAGGTCCTGAGCTATAACTAAGCTGAAAGCTTCCTCTCTGAGGACTAGATTTCTTGGTGCCCAAGGGTAATACACAGGCTTCAAAATGAGAGAAACAACCAGCAGTCATACCCAACCATAATGCTTATAAATCACAACAACCAGCATGGCACTATAACCATAATACGTAACTAAAACCTCTTGAACTGGACTTCAGACCCATTCAGTAAAAGAGAAATCATGCCTTGTACTGGAAACCTAGCCAGCTCTCCAGGGCTAGTAAATTTGTGGACATTAAAGCACGACCCACAATTACTATTCTACTAAATGAGCATACTACCTAATTACATTCTAAACATTTATACTCATACCCACAGTAAAGTGTAGTCCTCACCTCTATTAGAGGAAACTTGTCTTCATAACAAATGGAGACCATTACAACAAAACAAAAGCAAAAACCAAACCAAACCAACCGACCAACCAACCAACCAAACAAACAAACAAAAAACCCAGATTAATTAAGATTCAGAGTCATGGAGTCCCATCCTAAGGGACACTTAATGACTTACCAACATGACTGCATAAACATGAGCTGAACAAGGACAATGTTATTATGCAGGCAAAAATGGACATGGAAAACCCAGGAGGCCTCAGCTCTCCACAGAGAACTATAGGCCACTAAGGAATTCTGAGGGTGAGATCAATAGTCCTCCCTAGAGGAAAACACACGAAGTAGTTATCCAATACTAAATAAGCAGCTTTGAAAACATATGTACAAGTAAAATTATACAGATGAGCTCATTGTATTTATGTGTTTAAGAATATGTGTGCTTGTATATATACATAAATGTATGTAACAGTATTTACTGAAAAAGAGGCTATGACTTTGAAAGAGAGAATAGGAGTATATATGGGAGGGTTTGGGTTCTCTGGAAAAGGAAGGAAGAAGCAATGCAATTATAATCTCAAAAGATAAAATGAATAGCTAAAAATAAAAAAAAATTATAACCTTTCTGTTTCTAATTGTAGGAGTGAACTAACTTCATAGTTTTCAGAATAATTTGGAGAAAGTGTTTCCATGGCAGAAATTATGTCCTGAAAGCTGTTAAGAACAAATAGAAAGGTCATCACTGAAAGGCTAGATGCCAAATAGTGAAAAACATGAACAAAATCTAACTTACCACTCTTCTCTGGACGTTCTTATTTTCAAACCAAAACTCCAGGAGACAGTGTCATAGATTTAATGAACTAGGTATATTAAGTTTTTGAGTAAAAGAGTATACTACACAGACATATCATGAATGACTATAACATTATCAAGATGGGATTGCCTAAACACAAGACCAATCACTCAGTCACGAAGTGACGTACCCTCAAATGAGGGGTCTCATCATGTAGTTCTGGATGTCAGAGAACTCATTATGTAGACCAGGCTGGCCTTAAACTCACAGAGCTTCCACTGCTACTGCCTCCCAAATGCTGAGTTTAAAGGTATGTGGCATTATGCCTAGCTATAATGTGTTTATTTTATTTACTTACATTCATTCATTCATTCATTCATCCATTCATTTATTCATTATTTAATGACAGTGTTTCTTTGTTTAGCCCTGACTGCCCCAAAACTCATTCTGAAGACTAGGATGTGAGATCAGCTTCCCTATACCTTAAGAGTGCTAGAATTAAAGGCATGCACCACAACCACACAACCAATAATTTTGTAAATTTTGTTGGTTACAAGAATACATATTTTTCTTGAAGAATCTTTATATTTATTTAGTCATTTGTTGCTTTTTTAAACATTTTAATTTAATATCATGTAAAATATCAGCATGTTATGCACTAAACTTAAAATGCAGCTTAGAATTGAAAAAGAAATGAGCCATTACTACATATGTCCTCTGGAGGGATCAAGAATATTAATATAAATTAGAAAGGCTAATTTCAAAAGAACATAGTGCATAATTTGACTTATATAACATTTTTATGCTACAATGATCAGTGAAGAGTAGCCAAGTTTTAAGGCTTGTGGTAACAGTGTGATTATTAAACAAGGTCAAGTGCTGCTATAAGAATATGTTATTGTTTGCAAACATTAATGTGGTGTATCCTGCTGGAGAAGTATGTCACTAGGAGTAGGATTTGAGAGATTAAAGCATACTTACTATTACTATTATATTATGTCCTATTTTCGATTTGTTCTCTGTTTAATATGAACTCTCAGCTTCCTGTTCCCACTACTATGCCTTCTCATCTTGATGGGCTCTTATCTCTCTAGAAAAATAAATGAAATCTCTTTGTTTTATAAGTTTCTTTGATTAAGGTGTTTTATTACAGAAATGTAACAAAAATAAAATATAGATAGATTATGGGTCTTGATTGACTTTGATGTCAAATGATATAAAAATGTAGTTATGCAGTACAATATTATCAACTTTCTGTATTTTCATTATGTCTTTATGGAAGAAAGATGATATAAGCATCAGAGAGAATCCTGCTAGTAGCAAATATGATCAATTCAACTTTCTATGAATATATAATTAGTACAAGTCAAAGCTTGAAAACTATTGAAACAAGCATGTAAATATTAAAAGATCATTCCACTATATCTAGAAAAAATGCTATAAGAATATATATCTGCTTGTTATACCCATAATAAAGACACACACAGTGACAGTGGCTATAACATAATAAGAGAAGTAACAGGGTGCTTTATGGAAACATAAGCATAGAGATTTATATTATCACTGTCAACATGAGAACAGTCCATATGAGATATGTTTGTTTGGTTGCCTGTTTTAAAGGAAATATTATGATAAATGATGTATATGGGAGAGTTAATGAACTAAAATGTGTACTCCCAGAGTTTACCTTGTAGAGAAAAACAAAGTTACAAAAAAATGGAACAGATGCTATACTGTCACCTATTGTTAAAAATAACAAAGGAAATGACCTAATCCTGGATAGAAAGTGATTCAAGATATTAGTTGGATGTAGTGATCAGGAAAGAATTCTACAAAAATGTAGCATCTAAACTGGGTATGAGTGAAGTAGGGACAAGAGTAAGGTAGGGCATGATGGGTATGTTAACGAATAGCCATGGAGACCAGTGCATCTGAGTGTTAAGAAGCACATAATCAGTAAGAGGTGGAGGTTCCATAAGATTCTATTCTAAGCCACTTGTGACTACAGGTCATGGTGTGTATTAGATTTTATTTTGAACTATAAAGTCATTACAGTATTTTGAAAAAAATTTATTTATTTATGTATTTATGTATTTATTTATTTTATTTGTTTGTTTGTTTTGAAACCTGGTTTCTCTGTGTAGCCCTGGGTCTTGGAGCTCCCTCTGTAGATCATGCTTTCCTAAAGCTCACAGAGATCTACTTGCCTCAGCCTCCCAAGTGATGGCATTAAGACATGTGCCACCACTACCTAGCTAACTGTTTTATGTTTTATTAAGTCTACAAATTAAAAGAACACCATATATTTATCAACAATACAACAACATATTATATAAAAAAGAGAGTCAATTCTACTGCTGATATAAAAACTGTTAAAATTTATTGTTTAAAATAATAAAAACAAATTTTAATCTTATAGTTCTCAGACCCAAAAGTTCAATATATATTTTGCTGAGTCATTGCCAGGGCATAACAAGTTAGCCTCATTCTGGAGATATCAGGGGAAATCCATTTCCCTAACCCTAACCCCTAACCCCTAACCCCTAACCCTTAACCCCTAACCCCTAACCCCTAACCCCTAACCCCTAATCCCTAACCAGTAACCTCTAACCTCTAGCCCTAGCCCTAACCCTAACCCTAACCCTAACCCTAACCCTAACCCTAACCCTAACCCTAACCCTAACCCTAACCCTAACCCTAACCCTAACCCTAACCCACCTTTGTGAGACCTCTCTGTTTCATCAGTTCAAACTGTTATTTCTGATGTTACTTTGTACGCAGCTGTCTTTTCCTTGTTCTCCCTCTTTCCACTGTATGAGATTCCATCTAAGCAAGTCAGCATAATCTATCTGTCAAAATCCTCCACTTAGTCAATTCTGAAAAAAATACCTTTTGCTTTGTACGTCACAACCACAAAATTTAGAAATTTCTTCATGATTTTTGTAGGAGCTATTATTCAGTCTATCAGAGAATAATTTCCCAAAAGCTATTGCAAAATTATACACCAAGTATAGAAGGAATAAAGTATAGTAGGGGAAACTGGGATATAGTTAAGATCCATTAGCTCTGGAATGTGCTGTAGATCTGTTGGTAGTTTACACAGAGACTTTGGTAGAATTAGAGAGGAGTCAAGGTAATGCCAACAATAGTGACCTGAGCCACTGGGTGATCATAGATACCACTGAAATAATGAGATTATAAGACAGGGGTTTCAGTGGCATGTTTGATATGGGTTGTTGTTTAATAATTTTATTATTTTGAGAAACTTTATACCTTAGCATTGTTTGCATCACTACTTTCCCTCCATTTCCCCTTACTTCTCACTCTCACTTATCCTTTGTCTATACTCTGAAATTCACGATCTCTTCTTATTGTGTGTGTATATATATGCGCACATATGTGTGTGCACACACAGCCATGTATAACATAGTGAGTACATTTAGCTTTGTGTGTGTGTGTGTGTGTGTGTGTGTGTGTGTGTGTGTTAAGAACTGACCACAAGATAATAGAAAATCTTTGTTGGTGTTTGACCCTGAAAGATACTGATTCTTCTTTTAGTAGACATTAATATTCTATAAGTCTGTGTGTGTGTGTGTGTGTTTGTGTGTGTGTGTGTGTGTGTGTGTGTATGAGAGAGAGAGGGAGGGAGGGAGAGGGAGAAGGAGACCATGTGGAATTTTGTTTGGTCATATACATGCCATTTGATGCTGTCATTATTTTTATTTGGTTCAGTCAAATATACTTTTAAAACTGTCTATATGCAAATTCCTTTGGCTTATCCTAAGTTTGAGGCTTCTATTGAGAATCTAATTAGACACCTGCATTAGGATTTCATGGGCAAGAAATTAGCAGTGTGCCAGCCATTATAATATTGATGCTGTTCACACCACAAGGCAGGGTATAATTACCTTAGCAAGAATTAAAATAATTCCAAGCACATTAATGAGTCACACATTTATGTACTACACTTTGATGCTGGTGAAGTAAGTTAGTAGGCTAAGGTCCCCAAACCAAAAGTATGATTTTTAATATTATTTATTTTCACTTGTGTATCACTAATTGGTTCAGATAGAAGTCACTAAATCTAGCAAAGATTTCACCTAATTATTTATATTCATTTACCAGAGAAATATTTGCATAGTAAAACTTGCTAATATTTATTTGATGAACCCAAAAAGTTCCTTCTGGAAGAACTCAATGACTTTGAGTGTTACCCTCAAATTGATCCAAAATACCAGAATTAAAAATGAAAAGTGCAACAACATCCCATTATCTTCAGATACTTTTTTGTCACCTAGCTAATGGCTTTGACAACTCTTAGGCAACTCTTTGGATGGATACTGTCCTAATTACATACTTAAAACCTAGTCATTAACACTAAAACCTTCATTACTATCTTTTCATGGTTCTTTTCTACAGCGACATATCACATATCAATTTTACTTCCTGCTGAAATAAGACTTGTCACAAACAATTCTATTTTGTTATACCCTTTAACAGAATAAATCAGCTTCAAAATGCCTTCATTTAATTTAACATTTATGTTTTTACTTGTGAGTGTGAGAGACAAACATTGACGATTTCATCCTAAAAACACAGGCCTATTAAGCTCTATGTGGAATGAATTTTTTTCTTCAATGATATATTAGTTGCTCCAGTTTGTATTTAACATACCACTGAATATAAACAAGCTATATAGAATTTTTTTCATAGTGGTTGATTTGCTAAATCGAATTTCATACATTTTGTTGTTTATACCAGATAAAGTGAAATATCCCACTTTATTTAGAACTTTAGACAATTTATATGTTGAAGGTCAAGAGGAGTCACGTGAGTAAAGTCGACAATTACAAAGTCAATTCCCATGTAGTAGACAAGCCTCATATGACAGTCAAACTACACACAACAAAAATGTTTTTTCATAAAATCAAATAAGAATATGAAATTACAATAATAACCTGAAGTAAATGCACTCCTATCTGCTGTATTTTAAATGGGCATAAAAGCATAATCCAAGAACAATTCCATATTTTTGAAGAAACTGGTATCAGAAGACTCTCATCTTAGTTTTGTGTGGTTTTCTCAGAAACTTTCTCATATGACTCTAGTCTTGGACATTTTTCTTTTAGATAAGTACTTTCCTCTTCCAGGTATAAAGCACCAAGACTAACTAGGGAAAATTGTAAAGACACTGTAATTATTTGTAATTATAATTGAACTGTAGATTAGTTTTCAAATCAAACATTGCACAAAAGTGTTTATATGCAACATAACCAAGATAATAACAAAAATGAATGGAAAAATTTGATGATATTTCTTCAAATACGTTAACATGCTTTCAGGTTGTATCAACAACTCCATCATTTTCCTGTTAATTTTTCTATAGGCTTTTTTCTAATGATTAATTAAGGATAATAAAAATGTTTATAGTTTGTATATCTGACAGAGAATATTTATCTCTACAGTCTCACACATAAAACAGCATTGCCTAAGGTTCAATATTTAAAGAATCAAAACTTGATTCATTTGCTTAAGTTTAATTCTTATCAAAGAATTCAGAGACAAATATCCATTGCTTTCTGTATTTTTTGCTTTTATTTGTATTATTCTGGGAATTTTGAAAGTTAATATATTTTATTGACATCACCCCCACATATACACAATACTATGACCAACACTCAAAACAAAGTTACAGAATTTAACAATAATTGATCATTGCTGTCTCTCAATATGAATGGCATCGTACAGACAAACAAAATGTGTGGAAAAACAGGATCCATCCTTCTGAATACTGAAAACACACCCCAGCATCAAATGTATACATTATCTCAGGATAAAGGGTTGAGGAAAAACCCATTCCAAACAAACTGACACAAGAAGCAGGCCATTGTAGCTATTCTATTATCTCAAAAAATAGTCTTCAAACCAAAATTAATCAAAAGAGATGGAGAAGGACAATTCATACTCACCAAAGGAAATATCCACCATGAAGAGCTGTCAATTCTTAACATATATGCTACAAACACAAGGGCACCCACATTTGTAAAGCAAACACTACTAAAGATTAAATGATACATCAACCTTTAAACAATGATAATGCAAGACTCCAATACCTTACACTCATCTATGGAAAAATCATCCAGACAAAAACTAAATAGCAAAATAATGTAGCTCACAGAAGTTACAACAATAGAAACAGCAGAAAGTCTACAAACTCATGGAAAGTGAATAACTCACTACTGAATACATCCTGGGTCACTCAAAAAGAAATAAATTAAAGACTAATAATAATTCATTGAATATAAAGGCATAACATACTCAAACTTATGGGACACAGAGAAAGGTGTGCTAAGAGAAAAGGTGTGCCTTGATAAAGAAATTGGAGAGATCTCATACTAGAAACTTAACAGCTTTAGAACAAACAGAAGCAAATTCACACCAAAGGAGTAAATCACAGAAAGCAATAAAAGTCAGGGCTAAAATCAGTAATATTGAAACAGAGAACACAACAAATAATAAGACAAAGAGTTGGTTATATGAGAAAATCAACAGAAGCAACAAACCCTTATCTAAACTAACTAGAATGCACAGAAAGTATATTGATATTTTAAAAAGTCATAAAAGAAGGACACCCCCCCCCCCATATCTTCTACTTCCCGAGGTTGCCTGTTTCCATTCATTCTGCTGGCCCTCAGGGTTTCACTCCTGAACCACCAATACCTGATCAAGTTCCTCTTTTTCCCTCCCTTCTCCTTTCCCACCAATGTCCCTCCCTCCCTCTGTCCCCCATAATTGTTTTGTTCTCCCTCCCAATTGGGATTGAAGCATCCTCACTTGGGCCCTTCTGCTTGTTAACCTTCTTGAGTTCTGTGGATTGTATCCTGTGTATTTTGTACTTTTTTTTTGGCTAATATCCACTTATTAGTGAGTACATACCATGCATGTCCTTTTGGGATTGAGTTACCTCACTAAGGATGGTATTTTCTAGTTCCATCCATTTGCATGCAAAACTCATGATATCCTTGTTAGTTTTTTTCTCTGTCTTTTTTAATTTGATATTTTATTTATTTACATTTTAAATGTTATCACCTTTCCATGTTTCCCCTCCACAAAACTCATATTCCATCACCCATCGCCTACTTCTATGAGGGTGCTCCCACACCTACTCACACTGAGGCATTGAGCCTTCATAGAACCAAGGACCTCCCCTCCCATTGATACCAGATAAGATGATCCTCTGTACTATGCAGCTGGAGCCATGGATCCCTCCATGTGTACTCTTTGGTTGGTCATTTAATCCCTGGAGCTATTGGGGGGGGGGGGTCTGGTTGGGTTATATTGTTGTTCATCATATGGGGTTGCAAACCCCATCAGCTCCTTCAGACCTTCCTCTAACTCCTCCATTGGGGTCCCCATGCTCAGACCAATGTTTGGCTGTGAGCATACCCCATCTGTATTGGTCAGATGCTGGCAGAGCCTCTCAGGGGACAGCCATACCAGCAAGTGCTTCTTGGCATCAGCAATAGTCTGGGGGTTTGGTGTCTGCATATGGCATGAATCTCCAGGTTGGGCAGTCTCTGTATGTCCTTTCCTTCAGTCTCTGCTCCACTCTTTGTCCCTGTGTTTCCGTTAAACAGGAGAAATTCTGGGTTTAAATTTTGGAGATGGGTGAGTGGCCCCAATCCTCCACTGGGATGGTTCAACATATGAAAATATGTCAAGGTAGTCCACAGTATAAACAAACAGAAAAGAAACTCCACATGATCATCTTGTTAGATGCTGAAAAGCCTTCCACTAAAATTGGAAGAAGCCAAGGCTCTCCATTCTTGCTATTTTTATTTTATATAGTAATTGGGTTCTAGCTTGAGCAATAGGATATCTGAAGGAGATCAAGAGGATAAAATTTAGAAAGAAATCAAAGTATCATTTTTAAAGCAGATGATATGATACTATATATAACTTGAGGTGTTTGAAGAAGAAACTGAAGAAAGTATAAAAGGAAAGAATAATATCCTATACTCATGGATTGGTAGGATTAACCTAGTGTTTATAAGCACCCTACCAAAGGTAAATTAGAGATTCAATGCAATAGCCATCGAAATTCCAACACTATGGCTACAGACCATGAAAAAACAATACTCAATTCCATATGAAGAAAACAAAAATCCAGGATACTTAAAATGATCCTGAACAATAAAATAACATCCAAAGGGGTGACCATTCCTAATTTCAAGGTATATCACAGAGCTATAGTTTAAAAATAAGAAAGAAAAACCTGCATGCTCATAAAAACAGATAGGTTGATCAATGAAATTGAATTGAAGATACATACATAAATTCATACACCTATCAGCATTTGATTTTTGACCAAAGAACAAAACCAACCAACCAAACCAAACAAACCCCAAAAAACAAAACAAAACAAAAAACCACAAAACAAAACAACAATGACCAAAAGACAAAAACAAACAAACAAAAAACCCCACCAAACCAGAAATATACAATAGATAAAGAATAATTTCTTAACAAATGGTGCTGTTCTAACTAGATGTTAGCATGTAGAAGAATGCAAATATATATTGCCCTGAACAAAATTCAATGGTAACTTGTTCAGAGACCTTAACATACAATAATATACAGTGAACTTAATAGAAGAGAACGTGGGGAAACATACTTGAATGCAGTTGACTTTGAAGACAACTTCCTGTCCAAGGCTCTAAGAACAATCATCAATAAATGGGACCTTATGAAATTAGAAAGGTTATATAAGGCAAAGGACACCATCAATAGTACAGAGCAGCACCTTAAATCATAGGATAAGACTTTCCCCAGCCCTACATCTGACAGAGGTCTAATATCCAAATTATATCAAGAACTCAAGAAACCAGACAACAAAACCAAATAATTACATTTTAAAATGGGGTGCAGGTCTAAGTGGAGATTACCTCTTGAGTAAAGGACAAGCATGCTAGAATTCATGGACTTAGAAAGGCTAAGTCATAAAGAGAGCTCAAGTGGGGTTGCAGGGATTTCTCTGGAAAAGGGAAAAAGAATAAGTTTTTCAGTTAGACTGGGGACATATGTGGATGAGAAGAGGAGGGTTCAGGGAAGATGGGAAAAAGACAAAGTGCTAGGAGAACTGACTGAAACTGGGGGGGGGGGGGGGGGAGTTTGGTGGCAGATGTAGAAACCTAGTGCCGTGGAAACTCTCTGAAATCTACAAGAGTCACCCTAGCAAAGTCTCCTAGTACTGAGGGATACCAATTCTGATCTGGCTATCATCTACAGACAAAGTTCCCAGCAGTCAGACTCAAACATCAACCCAGTCACAAAATCTTTGACCAAATATTATTGACAACTAACTACTCAGCAAATGATTGCTCTTGATAGTCTGTTATACTCATAAACCATTCATAGATTGGTGCTTAGCCCGACAGTCATCAGCGTGGTTTTCTTCTGCAGCTGATAGGAGCCGATGTAGAGACTCATAGCCAATAAGTAGGCGAGGCCAGGAGAGCGTTGCAGAAGAGTAAGAAGAAGGAAGAAATAGGAATGGTAAGAACATGAGTCATAGAATCAACTAAGTGAGGATCATAGGGGTATATAGGGAAGAAACGGACACTCATGAACCCTGTATGGGTCTGAGCTGGTCCTTTGCATATACATTATGGATGTATACCTTGGGTTCTTGTGGAACTCTTAAAAGTGAAGGGGGGGCGGAGGATTTCTCATGCTTTTGGGTGCACTTAGAACCCCCTTTCTCCTACTTCTTTGCCGTGTCCAGCTTTGATATGGGGAATTGTGTCTAACCTTCCTGTAATTTTGTTTTATTTTTTATGCCAGCTTCAGTTGAAATTCTTGGGAGACTGGCTTTTTTTTTTTTTTTTTGAAAGGGATTGTAAAAGTTGTGAATCTAGGGAAAGTGAAGGTGGGGGGGTTGGAGGAGTGGAGGTAGAAGAAATTGAAGTCTGGATATAACATATGTAAAGAATAAAACACAAAACAAAGCAAAAAACCAGCAACAACAAGCAATCAAACAGTTGTGTCCTAAACAATAAGTAGAAAGTAAATTATTTACAACAAATATTACTATTATTTTTCCCCAAGGGATAAAACATGCCTTGGGTAGGAACAGAAGCAGGAAGGTAATCTAAAAAAAATCTTCATTCAGGAACTCCAACCTGATTGCTTCCTCCCATCATTTTTTGCTGGATGCTTTAAAACCCAGATTTATGGTATTAATCAGTTTCTTCTATTTGCTACTTGCTATTTTGTTCTTTCACATTTGCTAGGAGCTACAGTATTCAGAAACATGCTCTATTCCTTATTATTATCAGGTCAACTTTATCTGAGTATGAGGACACAATGGCTATAGAGGCTAAAGAAATCTCATTAGAATATAGGATTATGAACAATGTTATTAAAACATTCATTTCCATGTTCTAGCGAGGCTAAGGTTAACTTAAAGACTATAAAAATGATAATTTTTGTAAGTTAGATCAGTACTTAAGACTCAAGAGATATAATCTAAAACCTGGATTTTTCAGTTTCCTAGAATATGAAAAATCTATTTTTTTTCATTATCAAACATTATTACCTAGTTAGGCCTGAAAATCAGCTTTCTCTTTTATGGGCATGTAGGACTGTCTAGTTTGCCGATTTTGTGTTACTGTCATTGCCATCACAACTATGCCATTCTTGACTTGCTTGTCCCAGACTTTGTGTTATCCACAAGCTAAAAAGATGTAATCAAGGAAAAAAAAAAAAAACTTAAGCAGTTTGTTTATTGTTGTTTATTGCATATTTCTGGCTGCCCTGTAAATCACTTTGTAGACCAGACTGACACTGAACTCACACATTTGCTTGCCTCTTTTCTGGAGTTCTGGGATTAAAGGCATCTACCACCAGCACCCAGCTAATCAGTTTTTTTTAAATTTCTAATAAAATTAAACAATCTTCACCAGAAATACAATTTTATTTTATTCCACTTATTTGAATAATCTTAATATCTCTAAATCTCACCTGCCCTATCTTGTCTCAGAAAACAAATGCTTTCTCTATTAGTATGTCTATGGGAAGTATTAATATTTTTTAAAAAGCAGAACTAAAAAGAAAATATCTTGGTGCAATATATTGTACATATTCCGTAAATTACTATAAATTACTACAATGCATTTAAAAAGTGTCTGAGATAACCTTATTCTTTCTTGTAGTGACTTCATCATTAAACTTGGTAGTGTTTTAATGCAGTAAATAGCTTAAATTTAAATTTAAACAGAACATGGTGGATGAATATTGTCAACAGTATTCATTGAATGTATCTCGGTCTTGCACCTGTTTTATAATATCTGCATTATCTACTTTTCTAGTTACTGAAGACAAAATATCTAATGGAAGCAAACTGAATGAGGAAAGAGTTAATTTTTAATTTGCCTCCACGTTTGAAAGGATTCAATCCATCAGGGCGAGAAAGATCTGAGGCTCTCTAGCAATGGAAACATATAGCAGCTTGTTATAATGCAATGATAATCAGGAATCAGAGATATTGGGGCCAAAGCCCAGGCCAGGGACTGGCCTGAAGACAGACACCAGTAATGTCTACTATGAGAAATATACTTTCTTCACTTAACTCTACCTGCTAAATGTGTTATAACGTGTCAAACTGTACCTCAAGCTGGTGAGGAACTGCACATCATTCTCAAGAATATGTAGGGGATATTTATTATTCAACCTACATGAGTAGCATTTGATTAATTAAATATATTAATCCATTCACTTTTATATCTGAAATTTTATATAATCTGGAACTTATTTAACAAATTCTCTCAGAATGAGAAATTGAACTATTTAAACGCTGTCTCCACAGGTAGCAAAGCACTAGAACTTGGCTTATAAAAAGAATGCACTAAACTTCAGGAAGTACAGCTAAGGAGTCATTCGTGTTCAATGTTCTCTCAACAGTAGAATATGTTATCTTTTCCACAGTAGCTTTAGAGTTTCCCCAGTTGCAAAAATCCTCCCAAAAAGGAGTTTGCAGAGCTTGAGGATGTAAAGCAAAAAATGCATTATGACAAGTGTGTTAGGAAAACGAAATTGCCACAATATTAAAGGAAAAGTTTATTACAGATAATTGCTTGCTCTGTTTATGCTGTTTCTGTAGAACTAGGATAAGCAATTTAGGTTACAAAGATTTATAACAGTTTTCATGAAGATATATGAAATCCCAAACTTGCAAGCTCTTAAAATCCTCCTATAAATCATTTTACACATTTAATTTCTTCCTGTAAAATTTTTATGGGCCCATACACAGCAGAAGGCTTAAATAACTGCATGCTTTCTGAAGAGAAATATAGAAGTGGAATTTCCTCCATGTACTTTCTATCTAATACATGCTGCAAATTCAAATACTTCAGTTGTAAATGGTTAAACATCATTTGTTACTCAAATACATGCAGTGCTCTAAGGCATTAGAACAAATCTCCTTCAATTAGGACGACTTTAAAGTTGGCATTGTCTACAACATATGAGAGTCATAGCATTAAATGTCCAGTCAATCTCAAACGTACACACTTTATGTTTTTGGTTGTGAGACTAGTCTTTAAAGTCTGAGCCATCTCTCTATCCCAGTGATATTAATGACATGTTTGCAGACTCATTGTTGAAAAGTAGGATATAGAAGACAATCCCTATCTGCATCAACCCTTTAAAAAAATTAACAGCTTAGACCAGATTACATCTATAAAACCTCTCCAAAATTGTGATAAGGATGCTGAAGTGTAGCAGCTTCCATAATGGATGACTTCTGGTGAATGAGTAGGTGGGATAGACTCAGTTTTCTATAAGACACTGGTCGATTGACTATAATCCAGTGAGTGTATGGGTAAGACAAATTGAATCTCTTCCTCCTTCCCCTTCACTTCCCCTTTCCCTCCTCTTCCTCCTCTTCCTCCTCTTCCTCCTCCTCTTCCTCCTCTTCCTCCTCTTCCTCCTCTTCTTCCTCCTCCTTCTATTTTTCTTTGGAAAGAATATTCCAAGTATAGTAGGGATGGACCAAGAATGACTAGGAAGTTAGTTTGTTTGGGGTGTATGATTTGAAATTCCCAAATAATCAATAAAAATACCATGTTGAAAAAGCACAAGTTTTAATGTTCATACTGGATGACTAAATTATTGGCCTAATTTTTTTTTTTTGTAGAATTCAGTACTTTTAATTTTAAGGCTATTTACTTGAACTGAAACATTATTATCCTTGCAATACACTGTCATATGTATATGTGTGAACTTGGTCTTTGTAAGTACACGATAGGCTAGAAGGGATAGTGTATTTAACATTATGGTTCACTGTCTGATTGACTTGATGTTAAGTGAACAGATTAAACAAAACAGACTGCTTTGAGATTTTTTTTTTAAAGACTAAGAGCCATAAGTATAGCTTTTGTATTTCTGACTCTTTTTAAACCGTATATGTAATCCATCTTTCATTATACATATTGATAATCAAAATAAGACCTAAAGTCCAACTTGTCTTGCTTGGGAATGCCGCATATTTGTTTCACCATGTGAGGCAATAAATTTATTGTGTGTGGTTTTGTTCACATAGGCTCACTTAAATTTGACCTGATCATTTACCCCTAGTCTTATATTTCCCAAACAGGAAGAACTCATTTGGACAATGAAGTTTTCTTTTGGCTCATCTTCAACTATTTATAGGCTACCAAACCCCACTCACTTTTTTCTGTCTTAGTTGTGGAGAATCAGAGCTTTAATAGAGAAGAATATCATGCTTGTCTATATAGAAACACAAATTAGAAAGCAATTAGGAAAGACTAAGTGTTATATCTCACTAGATTAAGAGATATTATTCATGATTATATTTTAAAATGTTGCATTGTACTTACAATACAGTCTTTAAAAAGATGAAGTTCTTTATGTATCTGCTTTAACGGGTTTTCATCAAAAACATATCTTCAAGTATGTGTATTTTTTATTTAAACATATATTTTCAGATTAGTTATCAGAAGAAGACTTTTAGATATCAATTCTTGAAATGATTCAGCAATCTGAATTGTTTAACCTGATTTATAAATTTTTCTCTGAGGAATCAGTTTTTATACTGATAGATTTGTTTTTCCATATTTGACTTTTGTTTTGTTCTCTGGCAGCTTTTAATATTCTTTTGTGTTATGTATATTTATATTTTATCTTATATGTTTTGGGGAGTTTTGTTCCTGATCATAGCTGTTTGGTGCTATGTATGCTGATTGTATCTATAGGGATATGCTTTTTCTGAGTTAAGGAAAGTATTTTATATGATCCTGTTGAAGACCTGGTCTATGAACTGACCTAGAATTCTTCTTCATTTATATCTATAATTCAGAATTTTGATCTTTTCATGATGTCCTAAAATCCTGCTTATTTCTTTCTCATGTGTTTTGAAGTCCTCCTGCTCTGCCTGTGTGGACTAACTCTTTTGCTTTGTCTTCAAGTCCAGATATTTTACCTTCTACATGACCCACTCTACTTGTAAGGCTTTCCTGGCATGTTCTAATATGTTATTGTTTAAAAATTATTATTCCATCTTCAATTCAGCTTGATTCCTATTCAAAATGACTATATTTTATTGAATTCAGTTTTCAAATCATTCATCTTTGTCTTTTCATTCTGTCTTGTGTTTATATTTTGTTGGAGATTATTCAGGCATTGATTCTCTTTAAGTTCACTAAGCTGTTTGTTTTTCTGTTCTTTGTACTTCTTGAAATCTTTAGAAACTTTAGCAATTTGTTTTTAATTTCTTTGTCTTCAGCTTTATTTAAGTAATTCTTATTTGGAGAACCCTTTCTGTAGGACTGGTGGATTTTCAGGAAGCATACTATGCTGAAATTTCAAACTCTGTGTGTGTGTGTGTGTGTGTGTGTGTGAGAGTGAGAGAGAGAGAGAGAGAGAGAGAGAGAGAGAGAGAGAGAGAGAGAGAGAGAGAGAGAGAGAGACTTATTTTCTTGGCTGTGAATCTTATATGGTGCACAGGTAGCTTGTCTGCATTTCTGTGTCTTGCTAACTTGCTAAAGAGTGAGGAAGTCAGTATCACTAGGAAGCAGCCAATGGAGGAGCAGGTACCACAGACAGCACTTTTCTGGGAAGTACATTTTAGTTGACCTGCATCTCTGGACAGATGGGCAGGCTAGAAAGTCCCCAGTAAGGAAGGGTTTGTGATCTCCCCTCTATCAAAAGGGAGGAAGAAGCACAGTATGGGGTCATAAAGGCTGTTTGCCTTGTGATTACTCTTATTACACATATATATACCACTCTCTCTATTTAGGTGATACATTTTTAGTCCATCTCTGTCTGGCAGTAACGTAGCTTCAGGGACCACATTTTGGAAATAATACTCTAAGAATCAGAGTAAAGTATGGCCTGATTTTTGCAAGAGGATATTAAACTATGATGCCAATGACAGATGATTATATTCAACTGCAACAGTTAGAGGACAGCTCCTCTTTAGTTTTTGGTTAACCAATAGTAACCAAATTTTGCAGATTAAATATATAATTTAAATTATATATTTAATTATATATAATTATATATGCAGGTTAAATTAGTAACCAAATTTTGCAGATTAAATATATAATTTTTGTTTATTTTATCTTCCTGTTTCCAAGGCTTGTATTGAGGTAAGATTATAGACATGTCCTGCAAATCCCACCTGTAGACTAAATGTGTATTTTGAAAGAATCTCCTACATAAAAATTTTTCAATATGTAATAGAGGATTAATCTATATGTACTTAATATATTGATAGAAAATGATATTAAATTGAACATGTATAAAAGTTTGTAGATAAGTATGTAGGTAAAGAGGTAGATAAAAGACTTGTTTTAGAAAATTGCTGAATATAGTCCATACTGTAAACCATTTACATATTTTAAGAAACCAGAAGAATGTGTAAATAGCTCTAAACTATTGCAACTCAAGCTACTCAAGTTGGGTAATTAAATACAGTTTGAATTACATTGTATTTATTGCTGTGATTAAAATAGAAATGCCAATATTAATCTTTTAGGAGTTAATTTTACTTGTTTTAATCCCATTTCTTATTTTCATAGGTACTTACTTGACTTTTTATAGTTGACTATATGTGTGTGTGTTTGTGTGTGTAAATGATATACTGTAATACTAAACTAACTTTTTAGTTTATATCATTAGTGTCATCTCTTAGATAGTTTGCATACAATATACAATCTGAGCTAATAAATTTTGACTTAGGTTAGCAGAAACTTTATCGTTTCTGCGTTCCTCTAAAAAGGTAATCATTTAAACTAGAAACAAAACAGCTACTATCTCCAAAATATGCTTCATAAATATCTTAGTGTCTTATTAGAAAGATAAACACACCCCCTCAAATTATATACTAATTGATTTTGTGTGTAGTGTTACAGTAGCTTAATTGATTTAGAGAAAAGAATAATTTCAGAGGAAACTGAATCCTAGCATCCACAACGTAGCTTTTGATTTGTGTGTATGTCGCAGAGGATTGGATCATGGTTTTCTAAACTAGAGAAGCATACTACCACCGAACTCCACTGTTTGCCACTAAAAATCAGATTTAAAATGTAAAATTATTCAAGAAGATCCAATCAAGAGCCTGAATCATTTCAACCTATTAGACGTTTCACAGAAAACATATAATGAAAGTTTCATATAAAGTCATAGATCAGAGAAGGAAATCAAGAACAAAGATGAAGACATGATATTCATAAGACTATAGCAAATAATATTTCTCTGCATAAAAGAAATAGATAAATGAAGAGATATTGATATCTTCATGCACATAAAACTACAGTTACCTGGAAAGAGAATGAAACAGATGAAGCAGATAATAAAGAGGAGTAATAGAATCCACAAGACCGCCTGGGAAATTTTGCAAACATGGGGAGCTGTGTTCTAACCCAATATCTTTGTACTGGCATGCATGTTTATTCCTAGGACTTGGAAGGTAGAGACAGAGAACTCCTTGTAGATCATTTCTATCTATGGCAGTTAGTTCTACATTCAGTGAAAGACCCTGTCTCAGAAGATTAGATAGGGAGCAATAGATGGAGACACTAGACATTGAACTCTTGGTTCCACCCAGATTCTCACACATGACACAAAGGTACACTTAAATTCCCCACCTCCACACAAGTGTGAGTCTATTCTCATTTGTTATGTAACAGTTCCACCTTCCAGAGATGATCCTTAAGCAGGAATGCTAAAAATTCAAAATCTTCAGGATTTCCCTTGAAACTGAGCAGATACTCTCCGCCTCAATAAGGAATAAAAGCTGCAAAGATGATTCATGCAAGCCAAGCTGCAAGGAAAGACTCTCAAACAAACCACACTATACAGAAGGCTAAGGGACCATATTAGCTTCCTGGGAGAAGCAGAACCTAGCTGCGATGCCTAGCAAAGGGAATTTAGAGTGATGTCACTTATAAAGGACACTCTGAGTAGCAACATGTTGAGCTACTTGTAACCTGTGCAGTATACTCTAAAATTCCTAGTTTTTGTGAGCTGTCACTGACGCTGGTGAGGGTCTTGAGGTTGCAGTTATCTTTGAATCACTTCTGCTCCTGTAAGTAATTCCTCATCCATAGACCCTCTAATAAATGTCATGGGTCACTAAGTTGGATTTTGGTGGTATCCACCATTTTGTCTGTCATAGATATATATGTTGTATCTCCTCAGGAAAAGTTTTGTCACTCAATACCATTGTTGCTTGTTTCTTCCTGAGTAATAGAGCCCTATCACTTCCCCTCACACATATGTAGCAGATATGCAGCTTGGTATTCGTGCAGGTTCCCTAACAACTAGAGCAGGGGCTGCCCTGACTCTGTTGCTTCTCTGTGGATTTAGTTTTCCAAACTGTGCTGCCTTGTCTGGCCTTGATGGAAGAGGATGTATCTAGTCTTACAGGGACTCTAGGTGCCATGGGGGGATGGTACCCAGGGCTACCTCCCACTCCTTCAGAGATGTAGGTGAAGGAAGATGGGAAAGGAATGATGTGAGGGTGGCAACTGGGAGGGGGTGCTGCAACCAGGATGTAAAGCAAATAAATACTCAATAGAAAAAGTCTCATCACTTGACTAGTATGTTCTGTTTTATCAAATTTATGTAATATAAACTTTCACTCAAGATGCAGTAGCCAACACATGGTGAATCTGCTTTACAGCATTTCTTTATTAAATCAGTATATGTTTAATAGGTCTTATTCAGTGTCAGACCCTAAAAATGAGATATGGTGAGCAGTGACCCCAGAAGTCTCTGATCTAGCCAGAGTGAATCAGAATGGGTCTGAAAAAAAGTTATCTTTGAAACCATAATCTCCCAGCCAAAATAACTGGTAAGTCAGGAATCTGGAGAGGAACAGGCATATTGAGGAGAAAATCAAATATCTAAAAGGCAAGAAAATATATGTGAAGAAAACTAAATGTTATTGTAGGATAAATTTTTTGATACCTACCTTTTTTCTGTTTATCCATGTTTTTAAATTTTTTGTCATTTATTTATTTATTTACACTGCAGATTTTATTCCCCCTTCCACTCTCCAACTGTTCCACATCCCATACCTCCTCCCCACCCCCTACCCAACCAGACCTCTAAACAGCCTGGGGCCTCCAGTCTCTTGAGGGTTAGATGGATTCTCTCTGACTGAACCCAGACCCAACAGTCCTCTACTGTATATGAGTTGGGGGCCTCATATCAGCTGGTGTATGCTGCCTGGTGTGTGGTTCAGTGTTTGAGAAATCTTGGGGGTCCAGGTTAATTGGCTGCTGGTCGTCCTACAGGGGTACCCTCCTCCTCAGCTTCTTCCAGCTTTTCCCTATTTCAACCACAGGTGTCACCAGCTTCTGTCCATTGATTAGGTGCAAATATCTGCATCTGACACTTTCAGCTGCTTGTTGAGTCTTCCAGAGGTCAGTCATGATACCCTTTGTGTGAGCACTCCATAGAGTCAGTAATAGTGTCAGGCCTTGGGACCTCCCCTTGAGCTGGATCTTACTTTGGGCCTATCACTGGACCTTCTTTTCTTCAGGCTTCTCTCCATTTCCATCCCTGAATTTCCAGACAGGAATACATATGGGTCAGAGTTTTGACTGTGGGATGCCAACCCCCTCCCTCACTTGATGCCCTGTCTTTCTGCTGGAGGTGGGCTCTATAGTTCCCTCTCCCTACTGTCAGGCATTTCATCTAAGGTCCCTCCCTTTGAGTCCTGAGAGTCTTTCACCTCCAAGGTCTCTAATACATTCTGGAGGGTCCCCCCAACCTCCTACCTCCCTAGGTTGCCTGTTTCCATTCTTTTTGCTGGCTCTCAGGACTTCAGTCCTTTTCTCTCACCCAATATCAGATCTGGTTCACATCTCCCTCCATTCCGAGTCCACTTTCCCTCCCAGTTCCCTCTCTCCCTCTCCACTTGTTATTGCGTTCTTCTCCCTCCCAAGTGGGACTGAGACATCCTTACTTGGGCACTTCAGCTTTAACCTTTTTTGAGTTCTGTGGGCTGTACCTTGGGTATTCTTTTCTTTGTTTTTTTTTTTTGGGGAGGGGGCTAATATCCAGTTATTAGTGAGTACATATCCTGCATGTCCTTTTGGGTCTGAGTTATCTCACTTAGGATAATATTTTCTAGTTCATCCATTTGCCTGCAAAACTCAGAATGTCCTCATTCTTAATAGCTGAGTAGTATTCCATTGTGTAAAAGAACCATATTTTCTGTATCCATTCTTCTGTCGTGGTACATCTGGGTTGTTTCTAGCTTCTGGGTATCACAAATAAGGCCACTATGAACATAGTGAAACATGTCCCCTGTAGCACAGTGGAGCATCTTTTGGGTATATTCCTAAGAGTGTTATTGCTGGGTCTTCAGGTAGATCTATTTCCAATTTTCTGAGGAACCTCCAGATTGAGTTCCAGAGTGGTTGTACCAGTTTGCAATCCCACGAGCAATGGAGGAGCATTTTTCACTTTCCACATCCTTACCAACATGTGTTGTCCTCTGAGGTTTTGATCTTAGCCATTCTGATGGGTGTAAGGTAGAATCTCAGGGTCATTTTTATTTGCATTTCTCTGCAACCTACTTTTAATAAGGGTTCCACTTTTCCTCTAGCCCATTACCCAGCAGAGGTAGTGGAAAAGAAAAGTTATTAGAATGTGAGGGAAATGAACTTGTTAGGCCATAATTCTTTGTGGGTGAGCTTAATTTTCTTTGGCAACAGTTCAGTCCCATAGCAAGCAGCAAACGCAACTCAGCAGCTAAAAACCAGTTCTCTAAGCAGACAGATACCACACAAGAACTGGTAGCTACAGTCCAGTACTTTCACCAGGCAGATACCAGGCATAAAGCAGAAGCTGCAATTCAATCCTGAAGAAATCACAAGGCTTTCCAACCAGCCTGAGTCAGGGCCACTGAAGTGACAAGCTGCAACAGCAACCTCATGAGTAGTTCTTAGGCGAACTTCTCTCAATGGTGGCATTACCACAAGTTGAGCTCAACAACACTGTAAGGTGAATCAGTACATGGATCTTCTTAGCAAAGAATAGCAAGGCAAAGCAAATCAAACCAATGCTCAGTCCCACACTGGCTGTAGGGTCATATTTAACCTCCCTTTTTCTCAGGTCTTTTCATGTGTTTGCTATAGCAAAACAGTCTTTCAGCTGTGTTTGCTTCAGGGAAGTATTTTTTGCCATGTCTGCTCCAGTAAAACATACTTTTACGTATGTCTGCTTTAGAAAAACATTCTTGGCAGTGTCTGCTTTAGCAAGACATTCTTTCACCTGTGTGCCCAAGTAAAACATTATTTGACATAACTGATTTTCTAAAAAACAAAACAAAACAAAAAAACTAGAAGTTTCTAGTTTATACTGTAGAGTTGGAAAGTACCATATTTCATTAAGAAGTGATGAGATTCTCACATTCCTGGTGTATGAGAAATGATTGAGTGTTATGCTCCAGATTCATTCTCTTCTCTACTGCTGCAGATTCCTGTTCTTCTCTTTTTTCTTTCTAATCATCATCTGCTTCTCGCCTCTTTTCTACTGTCTTTTCTCCTTTTTATTTCTTTTGTTTTATTTTTTGAGAAAGAGACTTAGTTTATAGTCCGGAATGTCTTGGTGACTTGTGGTGTCTTGGTGTTGTCCAGACTGGCCTTGTTACTCTTCTTCTGTTTTCACATCCTGATGGCTAGGGTTTCTTTTTCTTCCTCATTTTTCCTACCCATCATTCTTTTATGAGCCTGAAGCTAAGCACTATATTCCAACTCCCTAGGTAAGCTAATCACTATATTCCAACTCGCTAGATGATAGATTTTTCTATACAGGGCAAAAGAATAATTGTAGTCTCAGAATGAGGAAGTCATTACCTTTAATGGCTCAAATCCTTCCATGGCTGTCACTGGTACTGAAATGACCACAAACAACTATCCCATGGATTCATCTCTAGTCAAGACTTCTAAGCTGCAGGCATTATTATACAAGTGTTAACTTGTAAGAAAATTGAGGTATCTTTAATTTATTTAAACTTTTTCAAAATGAACCTTGATCTTACTTTTTACTTTGTACGTGGCCAATTACTCCTTCCTTTTCAAGGCAAGACTGAGACATTGAATGACATTTCCTATCTTTAGCTGACATTTCTGAACCTCAACTTTCTTTAACTCAACATCCAACCAAGGTGTGGAAGGCATTTCATAAAAGTTATTTGAAGTATATTCTTTTCTTTTCATTTAGGCTTTTTATTCCACCATGATAAATTTTTCTATACATGGCAAAGGAACAATTGTAATTTCAGAATGAGGAAGTTATTCCCTTTCATAGCAGGAGACTGTGGTCTTGCTCTTGATGAGTTAGTCTGCCTGAGACTTGATGCCCTGATACTGAACCTGGAGAAGTTAGACTATAGGATGGAGGTCGTACCCCTATGTGCACCATAAAAACTAGATGGCACATCAGGCTTATACTTAAATACAGAAGAATTAGGTTTTACAATGGTAATTGGAAAATTTCTTATCAGAATTTTAACTATTATTCTTAATCTAGAGAAGAGTGAATGTAGTGTCTACATTTAAGTATACATACAATCACTTGCTTAAAGGTTACCTCAAGGTTCATACAACAGTGTGTTATAGCTCTTGTATTGGGGAAAGAGATTCTTCTCTCTAGTGTTTTGCAAACAAATTCTCAAACTTATTGTACTCAATTTTCTCAACTTATTTTGTTTAAGGACTTTCCAAAGAGCAATGCTTTTTATTTTTTTTTACCAAAAATCTGTCAACAAATGAGTATCTTGTTCTTAGAAAACACCTTACATTATAGTAAACTATTATGATTTAATTTCATTGTTGTCAGCCGATTCTGCAAGATAAGTAGGCTTAGATACCTGAGATGAATGCATTTGCTTATGAGACTAAATGAAGAGTCTCTTAATTCACAGGAAACAAGGTTATAAAAATATCTTACACTGTAATTTGACAGCATATATGTAATCAGTCTTGAAATGTTTATGTTGTCCCTGTAACTGAGTAACCAATGGTTGTCCCTGAGCAGTCCTACAGTGGACTACTGGAGATGCGTGAGAACTTGAGTTTTCAAAGGCACTTCAACTGAGCTTTTAATTCTATGGGGAAATTGTATGGAACTAGAAATCTTGTCACAGGTTATACATCTCTTCTGAACTTCTAAAAGCCACAGTTAGGTTTTATAAATCAGATTTAGAATCAAAGAATAATCTTGACAAATTCAGTCATTATTCATGTGACCAAATGTGAGTTACTTAAGATATGTAAATTGAGGGGTTTTCTATTAATAAATGTACATCATTAATCTTTTTATCGTTTATGTTTTGATTCAGTATTTTGATGTGTGTATATTGTTTTGTATATGTATGTGTGTGCAAATTGTAGAGGAGCTTACTTGGACATGTACATAAAAAAGCTAGAGGGGGATATTGGGTGTCTTTCTCTATCACTTTGTTCTAATTTTTGAGACAGTGTTTCTTACCAAACCTAGAGTCCATTATTTCAGCTGGACTGGCCAACACAACTCCAGTATGGTGATGACTCACAAAGCTGAAGCCCTGGAGTTCTCTGCACAATTTTAATCAACTGTTCAGTCTCCTTTGCTGGAAGCTGTTTATCCTTCTATCTATAAAAAGTCAAATTATGGCCTTGGAGAATCTTGCAAGTTTCTACTTACCTAGACTTTTAATGTTTTGTTTACCTCCTTAGTCTCAAGAAGCTCTTCCTACAACCTGGAGGGAATGTTTTAATTTGAAAAAAAAAAAAAAAAGGCTTTAAAACACCATTGTTAGGGAATAGATAATAACCATTAGAATTCAAGTTGGTGGGTTGTCACTAGTATATGACAATGGCCACAAACACCAGAAAAGGCATTTAAAAACTTTGGAAGTTTTGACAGATGTTAGAGAGGAAGTGGTATTAAACAAGAATTTTTGGTTTTGGCTCCATGCTGGTATTGAACCAATGACTTCATACACTTTATTGCTGAGCCATACTGGCAGCCCAAACTAGCTCTTTAAATATGTTTCTGAGTGACCCCACAGAGTTTCCATCTGTCTTTGCAGAGATATATAATGAGAACCCCATGAGGTTTCCACAAGAAGAGCCTGAGCTGTCAGCTCTAAAACAGCTAAGAACTGAGAGTTTTCTGCATTATAAGAGGCAAACAATTGCAACAAAATTGGTTGAATTAAAAGAGATTTCATAATTTGAATATGATTAGAAAAACTCATAAATAGTGTTTTAGGCCATGGGGGACTTGAAATACAGGAGAATTCTGAGATTAGAGCAAAACAAAGTTGGTTAGTTGTCGGGGTCTAGCCTTGACACAGGATCAGAGTTCTCAGCTGGAAGAAGGGATATCTGGAAGGCACATAATAAATATACACGGCCTACTTTTTGGGGTACAAGTTGACAGGAAATTTTTCAAGGCTAAAGATTCTCTCTCTTCTCTCTCTCTGCTTTCTTTCTCTCTCACTTGTTTGCTCACAGCTTGAGGCTGCACATACTCTCCATTCCCCTGCATACTCTGCTTTTCTTTTTTCTGAACTCTCACACTCCTACACACCTCTGTGCATTCACCTTTCACTCCCACACACACTCTTCACACACATCTCACTCAGATCTCACACATACACCACATGCACTCTCCTTTCACTCATATGCACACTCTCCATACACACCTCACATTCTCTCTTCACTCGCTCTTCATATGCTCTTCTCATGCTCTCTCTCACTCTTTATTCACTCTCCACATTCACTTCACATGCTCTTTCATTCAACCTCTCACTTGCTCACTCACTCACTCACTCACTCACTCACTCACTCACTCACTCACTCACTTACTCACTCACTCCTTTCTGTTGTCCCAGTCTTTTATTGATACTCCAAAAGCAGGTAAAAAAAAAAAAGACACTGTATAATCATTGCCAAATCAAATTCAAAAGAATAACCACATCCCACAAAGAACTAAGAATTACAATTGTTCCCCAAAGTTTCAGGCTTCCCTATTCCCAGGTCTGTAGCCAAAATGCCAAAATAATAATCATTGCAAACTTATCACTATTTAAACTTTAACTTTTAACTTATTATACTTCAGAGTTCAGAGCTTCGAGATCAGCTACTTCTATTTTCCTGTGAACCTTCAGTGATAAATGGCATAGGCAAAGCTGCAAGGCAGTGGCCAGAAAGAATCAAGTTAACCCTTAACTCAGTAGTTCTGCTAGCTTTCTGCTTCTGTACATTGCACACAATGACTCTCCTAAGAGTCCCAGTGTTGTACTAGACTTAGTTGTACTAATATATAATTTTATGTAGTCTCTACTTGTTATCCAGCAACTACTCTAACACTACATTTTTTTTTTAATTTACACTAACTGCTGGGGACAGCATGCAATGACAGGGACTGCCTGTAGTAAGCTGGGATGTAGACTCAGTAGCCTGCAGCAGCTCTTTGTAAAAATGTTGTTCCCATTTCTCCTAACCTTAGCCCTGGACAACGGCTGTATAGATTTTTTTTGTATGTGCCTGCTTTACAATTTTGTTATGCAAAATTTATTTCATAACTTCAATAGTTTTTTTTTCCTTTCTCAGGTTCCCAGTGATGGCTCTATTTCAAACTTTCTTTGCAAGTCAAGCATTAATCAGGAACTATCATTGTGTAGTTATTGCATTGTTTCCAAGATGAGAACACACAGCATGCACCTGGGCCATTGGGACTGTGCTGTGTTGTGCCCTATGCCTCAGTTTTTTTTTTTTTTAATTTTATTTGGTGTTTTATTTATTTACATTTCAGATATTATCACCTTTCCCCATTTTTCCTCCAGAAACTTCCTATCCCATCCCCACTCCTCTTGCTTTATCATTACATCAAGGACCATCTAGTTTCACAGAATTCACCAGAGCAGAAGGAGAAAGAAGTAAGAAAGTCAGATATGATAGAATAATTATGCACACCAAGGCCAACTGAAAAACAGTCATACACAAATGAAATCTATACAGCTGTTGTCCAGGGCTAAGGTTAGGAGAAATGGGAACAACTGATTTTACAAAGAGCTGCCACAGGCTACTGAGATGTCTCCATCCCAGCCTACTGCAGGCAGTCCCTGTCATTGTATGCTGTCCCCAGAAGTTAATGTAAATAAAAAAATTACTTTTGTAATTTTTCCTTAGCTTTTATCCATTTTATTAAGCATTATATGTAATGTTATTTTTACTCTTAAAAGATTATTTGTAGTTGTCCTGTAGAGGTAACTTGGTATGAGGGGAAATTTGTTATTTTTTGTGGAGATATAATATGTTCTATAAACAAGAATAAACTCAAAAAAATTTTGAAAAGAAACTTAAGTAGCAGGTATTTCTCTACACACTTCTCAAAATACCACACTAGCAGATTTAGATATTTTCACTTACGTTAGTCACTAGTTTTATGATTCTATTGGCTGAATCCCAGGAAGAAGAAACATGAAACGCTGTCTCCATTTCTAATCAGCTTGTGAACATACAGCACATGACTCTGGGCATTTTAAAGCAGCTATGTTGAGAAAGAAAATTCTGAGTATAGGATTTCATTTTGCTTGTAGATCCCAGACGTACTAGGATGATCTGCCACACACACAGCTTCCTCACCAGGAATTCATAGCTATTTCACTAGGCTCTTGTTTGCTTGAGTTTGAAAAGTTTGGCACAGATTTATCTCTAACTGACAACATATTATTGAAAATATTGATCAAACGGGGCCCAGGGATCTACTATGAGCCCCTAACCTTTAGTTTGTAGAAAAGTAGCTGTGAGCATTTTTAGGCTACTATCTCCATCCTACACATTTGATTGCAAGTGCATTTCAGACATGAGTACATTGGGCTTTTTTTAATAATGGAAAAATTATTTATTAAGCTAAAATTTTCAAAGCTGGGAGAAAAGAAAGAAAGCACATATGAGAAAGTCTGGGGAAATATGCCTCTAAGGATGCCATGAGAAGCTAGCTCTGCTTCTCCAGTTTACAACATAAATAATATAGGTCAGTCCATGGGGAACCTTGAAGTCTTTTTTGCATCAGCAGTGTTCAGCACTCAGAGACATAATGTCAATAAATACAGGTACACAGCAAATAAACTACCCTTCTGTTAGTAAGAAATGAGTGTCCCAAAGAGCTGGCTGCTATCTATTCCAAGTGTCACTTCTCACAAAAATCAACACACACACACACACACACACACACACACACACACACATACACACAGACACACACACACTTGTGCATCCACAGACATGTCTACACACATATATAGATACATCCATGATATACACATGAGTGTGCACACAAACACCTATGCATGCATATATTTATGCACATACTTATGCACACATTTACACACATGTAGCATATACACAAACATTTATTCATCCACTCACACAGAGTCACTTCAGAGAGTACGGGAATCAACCTTCTGTCAGTCCTGCATCTTCTCAGGCCATGCCACTTGGGGTGTCCTACTAGATAGATGGTGTGGAGTGGTGAATTAGTTTAATCTTGAGAAGGATAGGTTCTGATCAATTTTCTTTTAAAAGTAATTCATAGAGAAAAGAATTTATCTCAGTAAGGAAATAACACTTTACATGGAATACATTGGTTTTTAATCAAACTTAGAGTGTTCTGAAAGGAGTTGCCCACTCCTCAGATTATATAAACAGTAATACAATCACCATATTCTTCATAGAGAAGTTATATCTTAGGACCTCTGCAATGATTGATGAACTCTGTCAATATTTTTGGTAGAGTGAAGTTCTGAACTAATGTCTGATTGTGTTATATAACACCAGTTCAGAATAAGGCCAAAATGCATATGAGTATTTTAGAGATTCTTTTAGATGAATAGCACTACAATAAACAAAACATTAAGAAATAACTCTGTCCATTCTCTTCTCAGCTTAGACAGTCCTCTGTCTTTTCTTACTACCACTGAACTTAAATATGCTTCATTCCCAGATGCAAGTAGACTCAATAATTACTCTCTAAATTATTACTTGGAAATCTGTTCCCTTTGAAACCAATCTGGTTCTCAGTAAGTACACCACAAATAGTATTGTAGCTCAATGCATTCACATTCATACTCCCCTACATAGACGTGTGTGTGTGTGTGTGTGTGTGTGTATGTGTGTGTGTGTGTATTTATATATACCTTGCTTGGTCTGTATAATGTTACTTGAGTGTATGTTTTCACAGCTGACTATTCCATAATAGATAATCAATTAGTGTGTTTTGGTGTGTTCTTCTTTGGAGAAGATATTTCTTTCTCACTCTCAGCATTCCTTAGTTGCCTGTAGTTCTTTGTGTAGGACTGAGGGCTTGTGGTCTTCACTCATTTACTTTGGCCTTTCTTTTGGTTGTCCTTGTTCAACTCATGCTTATGCACACAGGTTGATGAGACTTTGTGGGTGTGGTTTTTTACACTACCAGAAGTCACAATCTCACAGCAATGTCCCTGGTCTTTTGGCTCTTACAATTCTTCTGCCCCTCTTCTGCAGTGTTCCCACAGTCTTAGAAGAAAAAAAAAAAGGATGGTTTTGTAGAAATATATCTTAGGGCTGGGTTCCTCATCTTTGCATTTTGATTGGTTGTTGTTTTCTGTAACAGTCTCTGTTTCAAAGAGAAGTTTGCTTGATGTGGGTTGAGGACTAGACTTATCTGTGGTTATAAGGCAGATGTTTAGAATGGAGTTAGGGATTATGCTAGTCTACTAAAGAGGTGGTTGTAGATTCTTCATCAAGAGCTATGATTTCACTAACCCTGCTTCTGAATTTTAAATGCAATTAGAGAAATTCTGGTTATTGCCAAGGGTTATTTTGCCCTGATGGTGGTGGTTGCTGATCATATGTATTGTAGCTGCATAGGACTGTTGGTTGCTTTCTTTCTTTGAAAGCTTCAGTAGTATCAGGAATTTCAGGGACCTGGAACCTGTGTCTCTATTGCATGGTATCTGCAGCAGCAGGAACTTACTATTCTCTGGGGGCAACCAAGAGCAATAAGATCAAGCTAATATATTTTCAGAGTCACTTAAACAACTCCAACAAAGAACTCAAAATAGGACTTCTCATGCTTTGTACTGTTTTTGTTAGGTAATATTTGACTCTTAGAGAAAGCATTTCTAGCCCAGATAAGACAATTTTATTTAAATACTTATACACAACTTTCATATATATATATATATATATATATATATATATATATATATATATGTATGTATATGTATATATGTATATAGACACATACATATATATATAAACTAGTTAATAGTATGATTAGTTGTGACTTTCTCAAACATACTTACTTTTATTTATACATTTTTTATTGTTTCTTCTATACTAAAATAATAGGTCAAAACATTCTAAGAGACAAAAATATGACTTTACAAGTCAAAATATTATTCCTCTGGCTTTTTAAAAGAAATGTTTATGAACCTTTGCAAAGGTGATAGTATCAAGAAAAATATTGTTTCTGCATATCTGAGCTTAAGGGAATTTTAAGCTATTTAAATCTTTCTTCACATATATACTTCTTTGCTATATTGAGTTAATGTAAATCTTTCTTAAATGCATATTTCCTATCAAATATATTCAGTGACTTTTAATTAACTTGATGATTATTTACATCTTATTTAATTTTTATTTTGACATACAGTCCATGTGGGCTCATGAACCAATCAGCAGAATACAGGTAAATGAGATCTTCTAGAAACAAGGAGGCTCTTGCTCTACAAATAAAGAGATAAAATTCTCTGATGTTAGCTGCAGTTTTGCTTACTTGATTTTGCATTAAAGGTAAAATGAAGGGCATACAACCATGTTCACAGTAAGGTTTTCTGCTAAAATGAATCTTATAATGAAACATAGAAGCTAAATTTTCCCAGGTGACTTTTATACTCTTCAGGAAATCATTATCACCTACAGCATTTCTATCCATATCCTCAGATTTGTCATTGGCTTCCGAAACATAGTCTGTGTGTTCTACATCACTGGAAAAATGAAGACAAGGTACGTTCTTGTCAGTGCACACTTGTTTGTTACTTTGCAAACTAGTTTTTAGTTCCATCCACTGCACCAAAACAAGTGGAATAATAACAAGATGTACTAAGTACAAAATCTTATTAATTCTTAACATTTAATATAATAATCAATGGTGTGATAAGAAAATATATGAAATGAGAGGACTGTGATTTTGTTCTTTATAGCACACTAAAGCTTATAATCACACAAGTCAACAGCATGATCACATATCATGAAATGTCGATATTTCTTACATATTATAATAACCTTTCATATGTAAGTGTACTTCAACATAAAATTGTAATCCTATCAATAACTTAAATAAGTGAACCAAATTACTCATGACAAAGGGAGTAAGACAAAAGTCTTTTTTCATTAATGTTTGTATACAGTGTAAAAATAGTCATCTATTTTTACTAAAAAATAGTCATATGACAGTAATTTTTGTCATATGTGTATAAAGTATCTTTTCATTGGTAGAGCTGTGGGTTTCAGAAAAATAATTTATTTGGTAAAATTTCTTTAAATAAAAAGCAAACATGTACAATTCCATGTTCCTTATATTGTGACTACGAGTAGAATATTTGTAATTGTTAATCATAATATAATCTTTGTTGTCATTTTCTCAGACTGGAAAATAACAGAAAGATAAACTGGCATTTTTGTAATTTTTTAAAATTATAAATCAATTATGGCTTTATAAGTTTTTAAGCAGGAGTTTTGTGTATAATGGTACATTTCTTATTATCTTATTTTGATATTTTATTGTACTTACATAATTTCCCCCTTTCCTTTCATATTTCCAAATCTGCCTATATGTCTACCCTTGCTCATTTTCAAATTCATGCTCTCTTTTTTCATTAGCTGTTATCACATACATTTATGCTCATGTTTATACACATATTTTACTAAATACAACCTTCTCAGTCTGTATGATGTTACTTGTATAGGTAAGTTTTCAGGGCTAAGCATTTGATGTTGCATTAAAAAATATGTTGTGTTCTTCTCTAGGAAATAATGTTTGTCCTACCTGCAGTATACCTTACTTTCCTCTAACTCATTTCCTAGGCTTGAAGACTCATGTGTATTTTTCTGATCATGTTGGCATATTTATTGGTGTCATTTGTGTTGTAGATAGGACTGTACTCCACAACTATGCATTTTGATTAGTTATGGTTTTCTGTAATGGTCTCCATCTGTGGTACAGAGTAATTTCCTTAACTGACTGCTCAAGGCTATACTTATCCATAGAGAAAATGGAGAAGCTTGGACCTTTCTTGACCCAGTTGTGCCTGAATCAGTGTCTTCACTGATTCAGTGCCTGAATCTAGGTCTTGGGCATTCAATGGTATTCAATACCAAAGCACAAAAGTATTTAAAATAAAGATTCTCATGGGAGAATGCCAAAAGAAAACAAGCTTTATTAAGAATTACAGACAACAAAATAACTGAGAGAAAGAGAAAAAACCCTCTTAATTGTAGGAGGGGATTTTAGGAGACAAGAAGTCCTTGACCTTCTCATTTAGAGGTTTCATGGGGCTAGGACATAAACAGGAATAGTGAGGTATTTACTATTCAGTTGGTAAGGCCTCTTTGGCTTATCAAAGATCAGGTCAGTGAAGGGCCTACATGCCCAGTTTGTATACATGACCCAGCCATGGGGATGATTATGCACTTGTTCATGTGCTGTCTACTCAGTTACAGGTGAGCTCACACAAGTCCCCTCTGTGTCTACCTTTGACTCTGGTTTTGCTCATAATTGATTTTGACCGTCTGCCAGATGTTTGTCACATGTCCAATATTACTATCTCTGATGCTGAAGGCATCTCAAGTCTTATTATCTTTTTTTTCTCATATCCACTGAGTAACTGCAGTTATTCCTAATTTATTTCTTGTGTTTCGTATAGTCTATTGTCTCTTGACATCAGTGGATGCTTTCTAAGAAGATATTTTCTTCTGTAAAGATTGCTTCATTAAACTATCGAAATATAGGAAATGTAGACTCTAATATTAATACAGAATATAAGACTATAGGAAAGGAAAGAGAGTCTTATATATATAACGAGTTCTTGGATGGCTAAGGAGTGAGCAGAGCCCTGTCTTTCTTCCTTAACTTGGTTATCTTATAGCTGGCTACAAACTTTAAGTGCTTTAAACCCTGCCCCTTTCACCTTCAATTTCTACTTTAGCCCTAACCTTTGATATCACTGCAATATATGTGAGAAATTTTCAGATTTCAACATCAGCACCTTCCCCTTACTACCAACAAAGAACAAGGCCCTGCATACACTTTTCTATTATAAATTTCAAATATAGAACTAGCAATTATGATTGAACTGGTAAAATACATGAGTTTAAACAAAGAGTAAGAGAGTTCATGTTGTGGTTCACCCAGTAGATCACTTTTATTCTACATATATTTTCTATATTTCCTTTTCTTCATCTGACTGTCATACACATTTGAAATATCAACAACCGGAATATTTTTAGGAGTGCCTTGGACACTATTACCAACAACAAGGGAGCTCCCTCATTTCTGGAACTAGAGTTTTTGTTGTTATAATATAGTTCTTACATGTAGTATTATCATTCCAAGTGATTAATTGCATTTAAATTATTTATATATGTATATATATACACTATATATCATGTTTATGTTTTAAAAATAGATGTAAGAAAATGCTTCTCTATGACATCCACAAGTGTCTTTAGTTTTCCTTTTCCCTCTTATTTTTTCCTCCTTCAGTATTGCCCTCCTTTTCCCCATAAATAAAGCCTTTTACATTTTTCTCATTTACTCATTCATAGCTCCTATGTGCTAGAAACCTACATGTTAGCATGTGACGTCATGGATGTTTGCTGTGGCATTCTCATACATGTAATTATACTTCGCTTAACTAACCCACTCCCTACCAGCCTGATCCATTTTCTCTGTTCTTTCTGTTTGATCCCCTTCCTTTTACAGATGCCTTACCTTATGGTTTCAGCTCACACGTACTCCATTACTGTTTTCCTCTATTCTCCTTCTTCCCTTAAGATCTCTCTCCCACCATTATACTTCAGTTTCTACAATGATGATCTAAACATACACACACACAGAGACAGAGAGACAGAGAGACAGAGAGACAGAGAGAGACAGAGAGACACACAGAGAGAGAGAAAGACAGAGAGACACAGAGAGAGAGACAGAGAGACAGAGACAGAGATGAATACATGGACACATATACACTCACACACTCACACTCACATCTAAAATTCTGCGTATAAGAAGAAACATGAGATTTTTCTTTGTGCCTTTGATTGCTAGTTTACTTCCACAGATTTTTTTCCTTGATAAAATAGCTTTCATTTTACAGCTGAAAAATTAAAAAAGAAAACACTTTGTGTACCATATTGTGCATATCCGTTTAGCTAGTTCCCAGCATTATATGTTGAAAGTCTGGTTTATGCTTTTAATTTATACTTTTGTGTTTATTTATGAATTTTCTATTCTATTGACTTTTGTCTCTGTTTTGAATGCTAATACCATCTTGCTTGTCCTGGTTGCTTTTTCTGTTGTTGTTCTTGTTACTTTCACACAAGCTGGTATTATCTGGTGTGTGGGAGAGGGAGGCTTCATTGAGAAAATTCTTTCATCAGATGACTTGTAAGCAGGTCAGTGGGGATATTTTCTTGATTAATGATTGATGTGTATTTTTTATTTGTAATTCTCTAGAGTCATGTGTGTGTGTGTGTGTGTGTGTGTGTGTATGTGCATGCACAAGTGAAGTATCCCACAATATGTGGACATCTGAGGACAACATTCTGAATCATTTCTGTCCTTCTACCTTATGGAATCCTGGTACCAAACTCAGATCTCCATGCTTGGTAGCAATTTCTTTACCTTCTAAGCTATCTTAATGGAATTTGAATTCTAATTATGCAGAATAATTTATATTATTTTTCTAAGAGTTAGATTTTAAAAATGAGTATTTGCCAGCTTGTACTTTCACTGCTTCTTACACTGTGTTATTTAACTTGCTTAAGATTTGCTGTCTCCTTCAAATGTCATAGTTCAGAGGAATTACAATGATGTATAGGTAATTGTCACTGACAGCTGCACATGACCTGAAATGTATCTCTTGAACAACTTTGTCTTTTGATGAAAACTTTTCATAGACTTTCCTTGGATTCTAACAATAGGAAGGTTTTTCTTTTAAGATTAATTTTATTTTTAAATTGTCTGTAAATGTTTATGTAGTTTGTGGGAGGGCATAAGTCCATGAGTGCAGGTGTTTGTAGAAGCCAGAGGCATTGGATCTGAGGTTAGAGGTAGATGTGAGCTGCTTGACTAGGTATTGGGAGTCAAATATTGGTCCTCTGTGAGTGTAGTATGGACACTATGAACAGTTTGATAATTTATAAGAAATTTTTAATTTTTAATTAAATTAAATTTAATTAAATTTAATTTTAATAATTAAAATTATTTTTAATAAGAAAATGTTTAATAAGAAAAATGGTTGCACATATTATTTTATTTTAACCTTTATATATTAAGTCATAAAAAAATAATGCTTCATAAAACTGACACTTAGGTGCACCTAAGAGGTCTTGGGTGATTTTGATGTCACCAAAAAGTTACCAATAAGAAACTCTGTTTTTTCTTTTGCTGCTCAGGGCAATCTAGCTTTTAAAGGCTTATTTACAATTACATTTGAACCAAACATGCAATTACCTCATTAGGAGGTTTCAATCTTTCATCATAAATAGATTCATCCATGGGAAAATATAATTTCAGAGATTAAAGAATAAGTTTTAAATAAGAGTTTTCCTAATGTTCTGCTCTACTTCCAAAATAATTGAATTATAGGAGTCTGCCATCACACCTGGCCACATGTGTGACCTAATACTTACTTCGTTTAATGGTGGAAGTTCCCCCCACTCCACTAATTTGCTTATTTATTTACTTTTCATTCTGCGTGTGTGAATTCCTTCTCCCACCCAGTCTTGCCCTTTACACAGCCCTTCCCACCATCTCCTCTCCCCTTCTCCAATGAAAATGGGGAGGCCCCTCCTGGGTTCAAAACTAGCCTGGCACATCAAATCAGGCAGTACTAGGCATATTGTCTCTGGGGCCAAACAAGGGCGCCCATTTATGAGAATAGAATCTACAGGTAGGCAACAGAGTCAGGGATAGAACCCATTTTAGTTATTGGTAGACCAGCATAAAGACCAAGCTGCACATCTGTTATATTTGTGCAAGCAGCCTCCATTTAGCCAATGGATGCTCTTTGGTTGGTGGTTCAGTTTTCAGGAGCCCCCAAGGGTCCATGTTCATTGATTCTGTTGGTCTTCTTATGGAGTTCATACCCTCTCTTGCTCCAGCAATCTCTCCCAAATTCATCCACAAGACTCTCTGTGCTATCTAATGTTTTGTTGTGGTTCTCAGCTGATGAGTAGAGTCCCTCAGAGGATAGGTATGTCTATCTGCAAGCATAACATAGTATCTTTAATAGTACTGGGGATTGGTTCTTGCCCATTGGTTGTATCTCAAGTTTGGTCAGTCATTGGTTGACCCTAAATATTAGGCTTATTCTGTGTCATGACTTTTATATAGACAGTTACTTTCACTATAGTCAAGAAAATAACTCTGAAAGACAGGAGCAGAATATCAAATACAAAAGAGTGGTTCAAAGAAACAAAATCACCAAACGTGATTGGAAATCTATGGGTAAGAATATCTAAGGGGCACATGCAAGTGAATTCACACCAGGCAAGCCATTTCCCAAATGATTTATATTTGACATACATTGTATTTACAGGGCCTCTCAAGATAATGAAGATTACTTATCTCATTGTTTCCTTTTACTGTTAACTTGTAAAGAGGACAGAAGTCAAGACTAAGAGTGGAGAGCTGCAGCATCATTTGTCCACACATCTGGGTTAGTTTCCTTCTTAAATCAAAGTGGTCCATTGTGTGTGTAGTGTGTGTGTGTGTGTGTGTGTGTGTGTGTGGGTGTGTGTGAGAGAGAGAGAGAGAGAGAGAGAGAGAGAGAGAGAGAGAGGAGAGAAAAAGAGCATGTGTTTGTATGTATGTGTGTGTGTGTGTGTGTGTGTGTGTGTCTGTGTGTCTGTGTGTCTGTGTGTCTGTGTCTGTGTGTAGGAGGGTTCCAGTGTCACGACATGAGGGTAGACTTCAGAGGGTACGTTGAATTAGTCCATCAAGGGGTTTTAAGCCAGATTATTAGGCTTGGCAGAGAGCAAGTTTAGCTCTAAGCAATTCATTCTTAAAGATTCATTCATACATGTTATTTTCTTAAAACGTTTTCATTTCATTGCATTTCTCACAGTCAAATGAGGATAAAACCTTTTATTAATCAGTTTTCTACTTACAATAATATGTTGATTTTTGTCATCAAGATTTTATATGCTAAAATAAATATAGGCAATTGTTTTTAAAAAGCAAACCAAGAAAGAACGATAACAGAGTAATATATTGGCAGTTGTAGTTCCTGTTCATAAACAGATCTTGTTGTTAATTGAGGCAATATGATTTTACAGAAGAATGCACTGGAACATTAATTAAACTGAAGTTTAATCTGTTTTATTGGAATATATGTTTGCCTAGCTCTGTGTAAACTTGTCATTTGTTGTCTTTCATAAAAAGAAAGGAGATGGATCTGTCACAATCTCTACCAAATGTTATTTACAAATACCTACTCAAATATAAACTCCAAACATCAGACTTGATCTCCATTGTGCCATGTCTCTATATCTGTGGGTTTCCTACAGTATCAGATGATGGTAGAGATACTCTTCTCATACAGGCTCTGATCATTATATGCAGATCACATCAAAGTTTAAATGCTTAATTAATAGAAAGCCAGAACCTCTCCACTTAAAATAAAGGAGAATATTAGTAAAATATGTGTGGTGCCATTTGGTCTCCCTGGGTTTTAGGAAATCATTTCAAGTCCTAAACTACAGACTTGAAATAGTTTTAAACAAAGTGACTAACCAACACTCTATACTTATAGTATATGTATATGGACACCTATATAGGGTTTAATTTTCAGCACAATATTCTCAAATAAAAGAGGTTTTGAAAATTCACCCAGTGAATTTTGCCACAACCTCTACTACCTTGTCACATTTAATTTACAAGACTAAACACCAAGTTTCAACTGGAATTGGACAGGGTCCTGTTGGCACCAAATCTTGCTATTAGTTTAAATGTGAACAGCATGCACATGCATTTCTACAGGGTACACCTGCTTTCCACCTGCATAACAAACTGCAGGAGATGCAGGTCAAGGACACAGAAGGCAGTTAACAGTTGATAGCATCAATTTGATATATTCTCCCATTAGTGTGATAAGAATTGAGGTTAGTTTGTGTGTGTTTGTGTGTGTGTGTGTTCACAGAACATTTTTAACAGACTCCATAGCAATTCTGAAAGGCTAATTTAAAAGTAGTCAAACCACTAACAAATATTTATTGAGAATTTCTATAAGCATATATTCTTGTGGGGAAGCAGAATTCAGTTCAGAGAAGAACATTTGGGAGAAACAAGTGTCAAATTAACTTTCATGAGACTCAGAACTAGAACTAGAAGTTTCCTAGAACTCTTGGGTGATCTTTGCTTTGTCATTGGGTTGCATAGAGAGAATATAATACTCATTACCTACTATATTCTTGATTAATTTTAATTTATAATGTTTCAATTTACTCTGCAAAACTATTTTGTGTCTAACAATAATATTCCCCACAATTTTATTTGATAAAACAGTAAATAATTCATTCTTAATATGAGTACTTTTAATTACTTTTTAAAAGAAGTCAATATAGAATATGCATGGAGTTTTAGAAGTTGGTGAGAAACATTGAAAAAGAATAAAAGTTGATATACATCATTAGAACAAGACGTCCCAGAAACTTCAAAACAAAATTTCAATCTCTTTAAAATGCTTAGTTTCCCAAATAAGTCAAACTGTGTATAGCAGCAATGCATTTCTCAAGGTCTCCTGTCACCTTTAGAGTATAAGAGTATATAAATATTCATTGCAAACTGAACATCATAGGAACTGTCATGGGCTGCCTTCAGAAAACTATAATTATGTACCACATCTAAATGAATCCAAGAAAAGTGGTCAACCAATAAAGGTACTGGAAAATGGCCATACTCTAAAAAACGTGCCACATACTTGTTTTTTCTCTTAATGTGCAAAGTAGATTCATCTTAAATTACTATGCATAAAATCAAAGCACTGCATGATATATCATTTTAGACTTACCAAAAACCTAATGTATAAAAAATATGTACTTCATTGTATTCTTCAACATTTCCTGTAAATATGCTAACACTAATCAATGACCCAATAAAAATGGATCTTTAGAATAACCAAAAATCAATCTATGCTCACTGTGATTTTCATGAGTAATAATAGTTGCATGACAATGGGTAATTTTTTTGTACTTGTTCTATGCTAAAAGTTTTGGTATTGGGACAATTTTAATTTTCTCCATATCCTAGTGGGTGAATTTTCAAAATATTTATACTAAAAAAGATGCTAAATTTCTAAAATATTAAGTTGTCCATCAAAGTTATGTACCCAATAATTCATGGCATAAAGATATCATTACATAACCATAGGAAGCTTTGAAATTGCTTTGAAGATTAGCTTGGCCTCAGTGCCACTGAAAGTCACCTGCTTCTGGTTCTATAATTCTTTCATTGAGGTGTACACCACCATGTCTATCATAAGAGACCATTTCTTACCTAAGAATATTGTAGTAAAAATACACACAATCTGACATAATTTAGTAATTCACATTCTCGTTCAAATAGTTCATAACAGTGAGAGAGAAACGGTAAACTGTTTGCTTCAACTTGCTCTAAATTGAAATATTTTATATTACTTTTATTTTCATGTACCTGTATGTGAGTATATCTCCTTGTCTAAATGTGTACCACATGATTTTGCTGCTTGTGTAGGCCAGAAGAGGGACATCATCTGAAATGGAGTACAAGCATGGGAGCCAACATGATGTGGGTGCTAGGAACCAAACTTTGGTCTTCTGTGAGAACAGTAAGTGCTCTTAACCACTTAGTAATGTCTCTGACCACCTACATAGTTTTATTAAATATGTAATTGCAGTATTTACTAAATTTTCTGGTAATGTCTTTAGCTGTCTAACTCAGAACTTGTTTGACAACTCAGAAGTTGTTTGTCTTCATAAAAATAATTTTCTTCTTTTCTTATCATTTTATTTATTTACATTTCAAATGATATTCCCCTTCCCATTCCCCCCCCACAATCCCCCCATCCTATCCTTCTCCCCTTTGCCTCTATGAGGATGCTCCTCCACCCACTCAGCCATTTGCACATCACCACTCTAGCATCCCCCCTCTGCTATGGCATCAAGCCTTCACAGGGCCAAAGGCCTCCCCTCCCATGGATCCATAGTTCCTTCCATGTATACTCTTTGGTTTGTGGTTTAGTCTCTGGGAGCTCTGGGTGGTCCAGTTAGTTAATATTGTTCTTCTTAAAGAGTTGCAATCACCTTCAGCTCCTTCAGTCCTTCCCCTGGCTCTTCCATTGAGGTGCCCAGGTTCAGTCTAATGACAGGCTGTGAATATCTGCATCTGTATTAGTCAGGTGTTGGCAAACCTCCCAGAGACAGCCATACCAGGCTTCTGTCAGCAATTGCTTCTTGGCATCAGCAATAGTGTGATGATTGGGTGTCTGTAGAAAGAATGGATACCTAGGTGGGATGGTTTCTGGATGGCCTTTCCTTAATCTCCTCTTCATTTTTTTTTTTCCCTGCATTTCCTTTAGACAGGAGATGGGTTGGTGACCACATTCCTCAAATGATATCTGGGCCAATCTACTGGATATGCCCTCTACAGGTTCTATCTTCCCTTTGTTAGGTATTTTGGTTAACACCATCCCATAGAGTACTGGGAACCTCTTGTTTCCCTCATCTCTGGGACTTTCTAGTGACTAACTCCAGTTCCCCATTCCCTACCACTACATATTTCTATTCAAATTCCTTATCCTCTGTACTTCTCTCCTGTCTCTTCCCATACATGATCCTGCCTCCCTTTTTGAGCTCACCATCCTCTTTACCTCACATGTCCCTCCCTCCCTCTACCTTCTGTGATTATTTTGCTCCCCCTGCTAAGTAGGATTAAAGCACTCATGTTTTGGGCTTCCTTCTTCTTAAATTTTATATAGTTTGTAGATTGTATCATGGATATTCTGAGCTTTTGGGGTAATATTCACTTTTCAGTGAGTACCTACTATGCATGTTTTTTTGTGTCTGGGTTATCTCACTAAGGATGATATTTTCTAGTTGCATCCACTTGCCTACAAATTTTATGAAGCCATTGTTTTTATAGGTAGGTAGTACTTCATTGTGTAAATGTACCACATTTTCTGTATCCATTCTTCTGTTGAGGGACATTTGGCTTGTTTTTAGCTTCTGCTATTATAAATAAGGCTGCTATGAGCATAGTGGAGCATGTGTCCTTGTTATTTTTTGGAGCATCTTTTGGGCATCCGTTCAGGAATGGTACCCTGCTAAGTCTATTTCCAGGTTTCTGAATTAATTTCCAGGTTGATTTCCAAACTGGTTTTACCAGTTTGCAAGCCCACCAGCAATGGAGGAGTGTTCCTCTTCCTCCACATCCTTGACAGCATCTGCTGTTGCCTGAGATTTTTATCTTAGCCATTCTGATTGGTGTGAGGTGAAATTTCAGGGTAATTTTGATTTGCATTTCACTGATGACTAAGAATGCTGAACATTTTTTTAGGTGCTTCTCTGCTACTCAGTATTCCTCAGTTAATAATTCCCTGTTTAGCTCTGTACCCCATAATTTAATAGGTTTATTTGGTTCTCTGGAGTCTATCTTCTTGAGTTTGTTGTATATTTTGAATATTATTCCTTTAATAGATGTAGGGTTGGTAATGATCTTTTCCCAATCTGTAGATTGCCATTTTTTCCAATTGACAGTGCCCTTTGCCTTCCAGCAGCTTTGCAATTTTATGAGGTGCCATTTGTTAATTGTTGATCTTCGAGCATGAGCCACTGGTGCTCTATTTAGGAAATTTTCTCCTGTGTTGATGTATTTAAGGCTTTTTCCCATTTTCTCTAAAGGGATTGCAACCCCATAGGAAGAACAATATCAACTAACTGGACCACACAGAGCTCTAAGGGACTAAACCACCAACAAAAGAGTACCCATGGAGGGACACATGGTTCCAACCAAGTATGTAGCAGAAGATTCCCTAATCTGGTATTAGTGGGAAGGGAGGCTCCTGGTCCTGTGGAGCCCAATACCCCAGTGTAAGGGGATGCTAGAGCAGTGAGGGAGGGCTGGGTAGGTGTATGTGGGAGCATTCTCATAAAAGCAAAGGGGAGGGGTGGATAGGATGGGGGTTTTGTGGAGAGGAAACTGGGGAGGGGGACAACATTTGAAACATAAATAAATAAATTAACCAATAAAAAATGTAACTTAGTAAGGAAAGTACTTATTTCATCTTATACTGCTTAGGTCACACCCTGACCTGACACTCAGGGAATTAATGGCAGGAACTCAAGGCAGAAAATGAAGCAGAAGCCACAGAGAAATACTACTGGGTTTCTCCTCACAGCTTGTTCAGCCTACATTTATAAAGAGTCCAGAAGCACCTGTCTAGGGTTGACTTTGACCACTGGTAATTGTGTCTTATATTTATCATCAACCAAGAAAATGCTTCAGAGGTTGGCCTCTGCTGGAGAAAATTTCTCAGTTGAGGTTCTTTCCTCCCAAATAACTACATTGTGTCAAACTGGAATAAAACTCACTAGCACATGGAGGAAATATAAAAAAGGTATAAATAACACTAAAGAACTTAAAATTATAACTCCCATGGAAACCTACTTCTACAGAAGATTCTGGAGTACTTAAAAAGCATTACACTAAAATAGGGCAACAATACCCCTCCAAGATGCCACACTTTAATTTATTAAAATCCCAGTAACTTTTATGGCCAGGAAAGAAAGTAAGCAGACTATAGATTTCATCATCATGCCCTTCCTTTCTTCACACCTAGTCTCCCAGATTTCATCCCCTTCTCTTTCTAGACACTTCCCTTTCTACACTCATTTCTAGTGGGCTAACTAAGAAGATTCTGGTGGAACATACTCATTCTTTCCACTTGTGAAACCTCTGCATAATACACAGCCCATCTTTATTCCAAAGTGTCAGGTCCCAATACCCAGAAACACATTTTACCTGGGTATACTTATTGAGCCTTTGTCGAGCCCATACCTATCAGAACCTCTGGAGATTTTTCTACCAGGAAACATATTATTACCCTTAGAGTTTTCAATATTCATTTTTGTTGTTGCTGTTATTCTATCCATAAAATATTCTAATTATTATTTTGTAAGAGGCCTTCTTTTCTTGTAAAGTTTATTTGGTATTCTGTATGCTCTGTGGATATTTATAGGCACAATGTTCTTAAAATTAGGAAAACTTTATTTTATAATTTTTTTAAAAAATATATATTTTGTGCCATTGACTATAAGGAAATAAGACCAAGTAAAGGCAGATGTATTAGAAAAAACAGAGTTCTCTATGGAGACTCTAAAACCCAGAAGGGCCTTGGCAGATATTCTACAAATTCAAAGAGACCACATTTGTCATCCCAGACTAATATAATATAGCCAAATTTTTTATCACAATAGATGGATAAATCAAGACATTATATCATAAAACTAAATTCAAGAAATATCTATATACAAACCCAATCCAGCAGAAGCTATAGTAGGAAAAGTTCAACCAACTTTCCTGAAAACAGAGAGAATAAAGAATCCCAAAACAGCAAAATCGAGAGAAAGGAGAAATAACAAGCATACACATACCACTCCTACTCCCAATAACACCACCACAAACAACAATAACAAAACAAAGAGAATAATAATAAAAAAAAAACCTTGGTGACTTGTGTCTCTTAAAAAGACAAAGACTAACAGAGTGGATACTAAAACAGGATCCATCCTACTGCTGCAACCAAGAAACAGACTTTATCATCAATGATAGACATTGACTTAGGGTAAAGGATTGGAAAAAATATTCCAAACAAATAGGTTTAAGAACCAAGTTTGAGTAGCCATTTTAATATCTGACAATATAGACTTTAAATCAAAACTGATCAGACTAGACACTACCTATGCATCAAAAGAAAAATCTAGCAAGATACACTGCAGTTCTTAAATATACATTTTTTTTGGCAGATAATGGAACTTCTCCAAAATTGACCACATATATGAACACAAAGCAAGTCTCAAAAGACAAAAGAAAATTGAAAAAAAAAATACCATACTGCACTCTGACAACCACAGATTAAAGTTGTATATGAACAACAACAGAAAAGTTACAAAGTCATGCATACTGAAAAACTCACCAGTGAATGTAACTTTATTTATTTATGATTGGGTAAAACATTCTACATCATTTTGTTTGGTAACTTCAGTTAGTTAAAGTATATCTCTCTTTTTTTTCTGGATTATCTGACTAGTTAACAGATTAGAGGTATAGAAAACTCTGTCAGAATGTGAGGGTCAATAATATGTGATTCAATCTATAGTAGTGTTTCTTTTTGTGAATTTGGAAAGATTAGGGATACAAGTAACATACCTAAACTTAAAAAGGGCACTTTACAGAAAGCCCATATTCTACATCAATTTAAGTGGAGAGAAATTCAAAGAAATTACACTAATATTAGGAACAAGGTTGTTCACTTTCTTCATATAAATTCAATATAGTCCATGAAGTCTTAGCTAAAGCAGTAATAAAACAAAGGAAGATCAAGGAGATATAAATTTGAATAGAAGAAATCATAATATCTTTATTTGCAGATAATATGATAGTATATATGTTACCCTAAAAATTCCACATAAAATCTCCTACAGCTTGTAAACACTTTCAGAAATGTAGCAGGATACAAAATTAAACTCAGACATTCCATTAGCCCTCCTATATACAAGTGACAAATTGGCTGAGAATAATTTAAGCAAAATCATGTTTAACACTAGCTTCAAATAATATAAAATATTCTGGAGTACCTGGAACTAAGTAAGTTTAAAAGATGTATAATAAAAACATGAAGTATTTGAAGAAAGAAATTGAAGAAGATATCAGAAGATGAATATCTTCTGTGTTCATGAATCAGTAGGATTAGCATAGTAAAAATTGTCATCCTAAAGCAATCCACAGAGTTTGTACAACCTTTATCAAATATCAACATAATTCTTTGCATATCTTGAAAGGACAATTTTTAACTTCATTTGGAAACACAGAAAATCCAGGATACCTAAAACAATCTTGAATAATATAAGAACTACTTCAAATGTTGGTACCATAATTTTAAGTTGTACTACAAAGCTATACTGATAACAATGCGATTATAACACACACACACACACACACACACACACACACACACACACACACACACCATATACGTTCATCAATGGAATAAAACTGAATATCCAGACATAAATTCACACACCTATGAACATCTGATTTTTGATGAATAGGCCAAAAATCCACAATAGAAATAAGAAAGCATCTTTAACAAATGGTGCTGATCAAATGAGATGGCTTCATAAAGAAGAAAATAAACAGGTGTATCACCCTTCCAGAAAACTCAGCTCCAATGTATCAAAGACTACAACATAAAACCAGATACACTGAACTCAATAGAAGAGAAAATGTAGAAAAGCCTTGAACTCAGTGGCACAAGAGAAGACTTTCTGAATAGAACATCGTTAGCACAGGGACTAAGGACAATCTATACATGGGACCTTTTGAGATTCAGAAACTTCTGCACAGAACAGGACACTGTTGTTTGAACAAAGTGTCAGTCTATAAAATGGAAAAAATTTTTACCAACTATAAATTTGAAAGCAGTCTAATTTTCAAAATATATAAACAACCTGAGAAACTAGGTATAAAAACAAAAACCAAACTTAAAAGGGGGGTACAGATCTAAACACAGCATTTTCAATAGAGAAAATTTAAATGGTTGAGGAAGGTTCAACATGCTTAGCCAACAAGAATATGTAAGTCAAAATTACTTGTAAATTTTATTTTGTATCTGTCAGAATGGCTAAGATCAAAGAATATGTGACAGTTCATGCTGGTGAGGATGTGGAGTAAGAGAAACATTCAGTGTATTGCTGGTGGAAATCAAAACTTACAGCTACCATGGAAATCAGTGTGGGGTGTCCTCAGGAATATGGAAATAAATCTACCACAAAATCCAGCTATATCACTATTGGGCATATAGTCAAAAGGATTCTACAACAGCAACCCTTGTTTAATAATACACATTGTTGATCTATTCATAATAGCTGGAAACTGGACACAACTAAGAAATCACTCAATAGAAGAATGGATAAAGAAAATGTGGTACATTTACAAAATGAAGTATTTCTGAGCTATTCTTTAAAAAAATAATGATATCATAAATTTTTCACACAAAGGGATGAAATTAGAAAATTCTGCATGAGGTATCCCAGATTGAAAATGACAAACATGGTATATATTCACTTATAATTGGATATTAGATTTTTAAGTCCATAATAAGTGTGCTACAATCCATAGATCGAAGGAGTGTAGGTATAGAGTAAGAGACTAGATTAAACAAATAGATATCATTCGAAAAAGAAATAGAATAATTATAGATGAAGAAAGGCAGAGGAACTGAAACAGGAAGAACAAATAAGGGAGGGGTTTCTGAACTTGAATATAGTGAAAGACTAAAGCTCAAATTAAGGGTCATTTGAGGGGTAGTATAGAAACTTAATATAGTAGAAACTTCCTATATACATATGTGAAGATGATATGAATGAAATTGCCAAATAATGTGAGCGACAGTCTCTTATCATCTAATGAAGTTTCCAGTACTAGGATTGGGTTACATCTATGGAATTGTTGGCCAAATGGATCCCATGGGAAGCTACAAAACAACCCAGGCTACTTCCAAGACTCTCCACAAACTAACAGCAGGGTCCCATAGCTAAAAGCAACACCTAAACCACTCATTGAAAATAGATATTGAGCTGGTGCTTATTTAAAGCCTCTACTCCTATGTTTTAGTGTCTTTGCTAGAAAAAATAATTCTCTATCCTATGAAAAGAGATATATGACCACAAACACAGCCATAGACCCTTTGGTCTACATTATTGTCCTGTCTGTAAGATATGATAGAACAGTGGTCACACCAGTCTTGTGGAAATAACCAATCTATAACTGATTTGTCTAAGCCCTAGATCATGCTATGGAACACATACACAGCACTACTTGGGTGACCAAGAACCAGAGATTAGATAACCCAGGAACCCATGGTAAAACCAAATAAAACTGGTCTAATAAACAAAAACAAAACAACAACAACAACAACAACAACAACAAAACCACTGATAAAATGACTCCTAAAGATATTCTGCTGTATTCATAGATCAGTACCTTGTTCAATGATCATCAGAGAAGCTTCATCCTATTTATAGCAGATGGGAACAAATATAGTGACCCACAACCAGACATACTCAGAGTAAGAGACCTTGGATCATTCAACCCTAAATGGTATGTCTCTATCAAATCTCTTCCCTCAGACTACAAAAAACTTCATGGAAGAGGAGGTGGAAAGAATGAAAGAACCAGAGACTATGGGGGAACACAGAATACAAGACCCTCTAAATCAATACTAACGAACCTCCTATCAATTCATAGATATTAAAGCAGCATGCACGGTGCCTACATGGGTCTATACTAATTCTGAAAATTATATATTATGTCTTTCAGTTTAATATTAATTATATACTCAAAGTTTAGTGTATACCTCAACCCTCATCAGAGAAGTTTTTATTGGTAGTAGATGGCGCTTTACTTCAGAGACCCATAACTGGTCAAAGGGCAGAGAATAAGATACTGATAAATGCTTAGCTGTAAATGGAACTTACATACCACATTCCCTCTTGTAAGATGCATCAGACCACAGATTCATAGTAACAATACATTAAACATTAAAAATTACCTATATGCTAATAGATATTTGAGGACTCAACCCATTTAGTTACAGGCACCAGAATATTAAATTTTGAAAAACGTATCAAAAAATTGGGAATAATTAAGCCTTTTTTTACTAATGAAAATGGAAAAATTGTGAGTTCAAATATAAGAGAATAAAATAAGATTATTGTTTCTTACTTTGCACAAAACTTAATTCAAAATGGATCATGGAATTTTACCTAAAGCTTTAAACTTTGAACCTACTTAAAGTAAAACAAAACAATGAACAAAAACCAAAACAACAGCAACAACAACAAGATGCAGAGTAAAACAAAACAAAAAAACCAACCCCAAAATATAAAATAGTTCAACGTATAGGTACACAGAACATCCTGAAAAGAATTCCAATAGCTCAGAGAAGTAAATTACAATTGGTAAAATGTATATGGAATTAGAATAGACTTATACAGTGTATAAAAAATCGAGGGATGAGACTGCCTTCACAATAGAAATAGTATTTCATTTCGAGATCCATCTGGCAGAGGATTAATATAGTTGAGACTGGAGAGGTTGTTTCCAGAGATGCAGAAATAATTAACATGTGAAAGAAACCAGTTCACAGAGGAATGCTGCAAGCCCTTACTTTCTTCAGCAACTTAGAAAAGAAAAGAAAAGAAAAGAAAAGAAAAAGGCTGAGTAAAAGGACTTAGTGAACAACTCTACCAGACCTTCAGCAAGAATTAACTGCCATGCCCCTGAATTTTAAAATCCACAAAATAGAAATGCAGTGTGTAATTATTTTTATGAGGCCACAATTACTGTGATATTTGAACCACCTAAATTCCCAAGAGAGAGGCTTATAGACTGTTCTTGCTTGTGAACACAAGTTCAAATATTCTTAAACATCTACAAACCAAATCCAAGAACACATCAAAGACCATCCACCATGATCCAGCAGGCATTAAAACAGAGGTACAGGGATGGTTCAACATAAGTAAAATGGACATTTTTCCATTTTCATTACTAAAAAAAAGCTTAATTTTCCCCAATTTTTGATATGTTTTTCAAAATTTAATATTCTGGTGCTATAATGTAATCCACTATTAAAAAATTGAAATAAACACACAATCATCTTATTAAATGAAGAAAAGGCCTTTGAAAAATCTAACATGCCTTTCTGACTGCTCTATGCCCTTTGTTATCTTGCCTGGATTAGGTTGTTCTAGCTTCACTTTTCCATTAATGACAAGACACAATAGCACGGTTGGAGACGCCTTATAGTATTTTCAGTACTCCAGACATAATGTTTCTCATCTGTATTGTGGATTATAATCCAGTTTCCATTTGATAATCTAGGCATATCACTCACCCAATACTGCATCCTTTCTTAGCCTACTGGCTGAAGGGCACTGGCAGTCAAAAGTGGTCAGGGGGAAATCCTGCTCTTCCAGTTCAACAGAGTGTTTGTGATTTCTGCCTTGAGTGCTTCTCCCTCTGGAACCAAAACATCTAGGCCAGCAGAAACATAAGTATACTGCCCTAGCTTTGCAAGTTGTTTTCACATAATTGGCATTATTACTGTATCTTTAAAAGGCTACCTCATCTTTCTATCAGGCCAGCTGCTTCAGGGAAGTGGGAAACATGGTAAAACCAATGGGTTCTGTGATTGTGGGTCCACAGACACACTTCTATGGCTGTGAGGTAAGTTCCTTAATCAGAAGCAATATTGAGTGAAATACCATGATGGTGGATAAAGCATTCTATAAGTCCATGGATGGTGGGTTTTGCCAGAAGGATGCAAGAAAAATGAATTCATACCCAGAATTAATATGCACTCCAGTAAGACCATAGCATTGCTCTTTTAACAGAAGACGTAATTGAATATTGTCAACCTGCCATCAGGTCACTGGCTTGTCACCCTGGGAAATGGTGCCATATCCAGGGCTCAGTGTAGTCTCTGCTGTAGGCAGATCTGGTACCCAGCTGAAGCAGTATCTGACTCAGCCTGGATGAGTTGCAGGCCATGTCGTTGAGCCCATGTATACACTTGTATACATGACTTCTTTGTTCATGGGCCCATAGACAATGGCGTGGATGACTACGTAGAAAGGTAGACTGTCCACAGGGGAGGACATGCTACCTTACCTGATTACTAAATTTCTCCTCAGCTAAAGTCACCTGTTTTTTTTTTTTCTTTTTTTTTTTTTCAGTTTGAGCTTCTTTATTCACCTAGAATCTTCTTGTTTAATAAAGTCCCCTCGATCCAGCTTTATGTCCCTTCCATCAGACCCCATCCTATCATTAAAACGCACTCCCACATGTTTCCCAGACTTATACTTGAATGAATTAACAAACTAATTAAGCTTTTTAGTACTGTAGTGTATATCCTCATGGATTGTACTGTTTCAAATCTGTGAGCCTGTTTTGTCTCAGGTCTGATTATATCTCTAGAGGCAACTATTGAGGGATCCTGAGGGACATCAATATTATCTTGCTTGGAATTTTTTTCAGAAAAAGTCACTGGGAGTTTGGGAAAGAAGAAGGATTTCAGAAAAATTGAGGAAGGATTTGAAGAAAATGTGTTTTCTTCAGTCAAATACAGAAGAGGCAATATATCAGATAGTGAAGTGAGAGTTCACCATGTGCTAATGGTCAGATAAAATCCTTGAGACTTTGATGGTTCAAATTTTGTAGCTTTGAAAGGAGCCTCTCATATATCTCCACCACAAGTCACAAAATCTCATCTTTCTTATTTATTTATTTATTTATTTATTTATTTATTTATTTCCAATTAGTCCCCTTACTTTAACTCCTAACATCGTCCTAAGCTGGCGTTTGAATTTTCACTGTAATTCAGCTAACCTTGTAATGTAACCTTTGACTTGATTTTCGTGGCTTCTGGAGAGATGCTGTTCCAGAGCATCCTTAGAAAACTTTCAACTGTTTGTGCACATCTGGAGCTAATCAATTTTATCATTGATTTAATTCTTTTCCTTTGTCAATTTATGCAGATTCTAAGAGCAACCAATCACCATCATCATTTTTCTTAGTTTTCAACAAATTGTCAAAAGTTTTCTATAGAGTCACCAAATCCACTTCCTCTCTCAGTGGGTGAATCAGGATAATCAAATGTATTAGTTTGTATCATGGGCTTTCAGTATTCTCCCAGATTCCAGGAAAGGCTTCAGTAACTGGAAAAACTTCATTAACTGTATGTGTTGACAAGTTAGAAAGCCTGTTCCAGATACTTTAATTTTTTTTTTTTCTGCTGCTCTGTAGACACTCTGGTACTAAAATTGTACTAGTCAGTTTTGTTTAGGGAAACACAACTTATAGATATGTGGGATTTATTAGAATTGCTTCCAAGCTTGGTTCACCTAGTCCAACAGTGGCTGTCTAACAATGGACGGTATAAGAATAAAAAAAATTTTTCAGTCTATAATGTTGGATGTCGCATTTGGTCTTGAGTATTTGCCAGAATCCCAGAAAAGTAGGAAATAATGAATGACTGTGAAGGAATGCATTTGCTAGAAAAAGCAATAGCAAGCAGACAAAGAGAAGGAAAGCCCACTTCCATCTTTCATGCCATATATATAGGTTGCCAAAAGGTGTGGTCAAGGTTAAAGGTTTATACTCCTACCTCAAAAGATCTGGATTAAAGATTTATATTCTTTGTCCAAAGATCGGGACTAGAAGTATGTCTTCCCACTTCAGATAGTTTAAGAAAAAGAAAACACACAGATTTGGCCAGTCATTTGCATTTTAGTTAATTCTAGATGTAGCGAAGGTGACAACTAAGAATATTTATCATACATGTCCATTCCTAACCCTGATGCTAGCTTCAACTGATGAGCATTTGGAAATGAAAAATTCATTTGTTTCACTGAACAAAGCATTCTTAAGGGCAGATCCTCTGCCCAGCAGAATGGACAACACAAAATAAACTCAACTACATCTTTGGAGGTTATTTTTCTTATAATGTTTGGTCAGTGCATTTGTTTAACCTTACTGGTACTTTGAGTATATATTATAGCTTCTGATTTTGTGATTTTTCTGGGATATCTCCCCCCCCCCCCGTGTGTGTAGGGTTAGTGGGGTCCTGCATCCACTTCACCACAGGATTCAGGCCACTCAGGGAGGCAGGATGCAAGAGTTTTGACCTCGCTTACCCCAGGCAGTCTCTGGTTCATTGTCAGGCTGTAGGAAAGCCACGAGTACACTGCTCCAGGGGTGGAGAAGCACAGTCTGAGGTCCTAGGGGCAGACAGAGCTAGCTCAGGGGTCACCCGGCTTGCAAGGAGGTTGGGGCCAACTGGTTCTCAGGTTCTTGGGCACCCAGGCACTGCTGGAAGCCTTGGAAGAGCTAAGAACAGAGTCGGGGCCAGCAGCCTGGGAAAAGCAGGGAGCTCCGGCTAGATCCAATGGGGAGAGAGTCCTTGGCTTGTCGGTGGGCAGCTGTCTTGGAATTGACTTGGCTTGGTCATGGCCATGGCTGGGAGCACAGAGAGGCCTTCTAAGGGAGATTGGATCACAGCTCCTTGGACCAAAGCCTTCTCCACTGCTCCCCATGGCAGATCTGATGAAAAGAGGCAGTCCATGGTTTTAAGGCATTTATTGTCATGGTGGAAAGTGGATAAGTAAAACCATACCCCACTTCTCAGGGTGGGCCCGAGGTTAAATACCTTTTGCAGAAAGGAGTGTCTGGGAAGGAGAGTTTATTGGCTAAGACCTCCGGGCCTTAAGTACCTCATTAAAATAGAGATCTGTCTTGAGGCTAAGTGACCACAAGTCGAGTCATTTACATGTAGAGAGGCTTGAGGTGTTGCCCTTATGTTACTGCTGGCCACAAATCTATGAAGGGCTGTGGGGGACTATAGCTACCTGACAGGAACTGGGTGCCCTGGAGTGATGCAAATGTCTTCTGTTTCTTCAGGGACACCCAGGTTTCTAGCCTTTGCTCAACCAGGAACCGGGCTGCCTTTCACGGTCCTATATGTATACATGTATATCTCTGCATCTTGATGTGTTTCTCATGGTTTTTCTTTGATTCTTTTTCTTCAATTGTTGTTTTGTCATATTCTTACTTGTTTGTTGTAGAGAAATTTTAATCCAGCAACATGGATGGCCTGGCAAGCAATCACATCCAAAAATATGATCCAGCCAGAGTACAGACATGCCCTTAGGACACATCTTTAACCCTTAACAATAAAGATAAGGTTAGTCCGTGAAAGGAAGCAGCCATATTGAAAGTGACATCTAATTGTAGGGCAGACAAAGTGACAAATCAGAGAAAGATTTTACAGAATGAGTCAGAGATGGGATATGCTTAACTCATGTAAAAACAGCAGAGAAATGGGGTACTTAAGAGCAATGAGAAAGTAAAAAGGACGTGGTATGTATGTGTGTGCATAAGGCAGTTTTACCACAGCTATTCTACAGACACAGGTGAGACAAGCTAGACACAGGAGAGAACAAGCTAGACATAGGTGAAGACAGAACTAGCCAGAAAATGAGATGTTGTTAGAAGATTAGAACACGTTGCCAACTTTAGTATGGGACCATGCAGAACAATTCAGCCAGAAGCTGAGAAAATTCAGATTGAATCAGTCAGTTTGGAAGATTAGATTGTATGGAGGCTAGTATCTTCCAGTCCTGGGCCTAGGGATAGTTAGAACAGAGAAGGAAACATTCCGGGCTCATCCCAAGGCCTGTATTTGTACATCTTAGGTATGGCTCTGATCTCATCACTTCATTTTAGGAAACAAAAGTGACATTGACAGTTTGTTATTTCTTATCTTGATTTATTATTAACCCTTAGATTCCTGTTTGTTTTCTAAGGAGAGACAGAATGACCAGTAGTGGGGGCATAGCTGTGTCTTGAGTGAAGACACAATTTTTAAGTTTCTAAGAAGCCACCAAATTGATTTCCAAAGTGGTTGTACAAATTTCTACTTCTACAGTCAAGAAGGGGTACTCTCCTTGCTCTACATTTTCTACAGCATTAGCTATTCTTTGAGTTTTTTATCTTAATCATTGTGATAGGTGTAAGATGGAGTCTTAGATTCCTTTTTATTTGCATCCCCATGATAACTAAGGATGTTTCATATTTCTGTAAGAGTTTCCCAGCCATTAGAGAGTAGTCATCTGTCAAAAATCTTCTATTTCCTCTGTACCCTATTTTATTTTAGTTATTTGGCTTGTTGATGGCTAATTTCTTGAGTTCTTAATATATTTTAGATATCAGCCCTATGTCAAATGTAGGGTTGATGAAGATCTTTTCTCTTTCTGTACTGTTTTGTCCTTTTAACTGTGTTCATTGCCTTACAAAGATTTTCAGTTTCGTGAGGACTTATTTATTGATTGTTAATCTTATTGCCTGGACTATTGGTGTTGTCTTCAGGAAGTTATTTCTTGTACCACTGCTTTCAAGATGTAGGATTATTGGCATTCTTCTACATGCAAACATCCTGTTAGACCAGCACCATTTGTTGAATGTGTTTTTCTTTCTCCATGGTACAGTTTTGGCTTCTTTGTTAAGAATCAAGTTTCTGTAGGTATGTGGGTTTACTCATGGGTCTTAAATTCAGTTACATTGATTAACCTGTCTGTTTTTATACAAATACCATCTAGTTTTTATTATATTGTTCTGTAGTAGAGATTGAGATCAGGGATTGTGATAATTCCAGAAGTTCTTCCACCATACAGGATAATTTTAGCAATCCTGGCTTTTTTTTTCTTTTTCTAAATGGAGTTTGGTATTAGTTTTTTATAGTCTGTACAGTACAGAATTTTGTGGAAATTTTGATGGGAATTATTTTGAATTTGTAAGCTGCTTTTGGCAAAATAGTTATTTTTATTATTTTAATCCTATTGATCCATGAGCATGGAAGATCTTTTCATCTTCTGATATCTTCTTTAATTTCTTTCTTCTAAGACTTTAAGTTCTTAACATCTTTCATTTTCTTGGCTGGGGTTACATCAAGATAGTTAATATTATTTGTGGCTACTGAAAATAGTATTATTTTCTTAATTTCTTTCTCAGCCTATTTAACACTTGTATAAAGGGGGGCTACTGATTTTTTTAGCCTATTTAATATTAAGTCACATTGCTGAAGGTGTTTATTAGCTCTAGGAGTTCTCTGGTAGAATTTTTGAGGTCACTTTTGTAAACTATTAAATCATATGTTAATAGCAAATATTCTAACTTCTTCCTTTTCGATTTGTATACCCTTGAACTCCTTTAGTTGTCTTATTTCTGTAACTAAAACTTCAAGTAATATATTGAATAAATATGAAGTGAGGGAGGAGCCTTGTCTTGTCCTTGGTTTTAGTGGATTGCTTTAAGTTTCTCTCCATTTAATTTGATGCTAGCTATAAGCTTGCTGTATATTGCCTTTGTTGTGTTTAGGTAGTTACCCTATGCCGCTGATCTCTCCAAGACTTTTATCATGAAAAAGTGTTGGATTTTGTCAAAGGCTTTTTTTCAGCATCGAGTGAGATAATCACCTCTTTTTTTTTCTTTCAGTTTGATTATATGGTGGATTTCATTGATGGATTTTCATATGTTGCATATATTAAAAACTGTAAGGGGAAAAAGGAAACATTCCCCAAATTGAAGTCTCAATCTGGAGCATCTATGCCCCAAATGCAAGGACACCCACATTCATCAAACACATTTTATTAAAGCTCAAATCACACCTTAAACATCACACAATAATAGTAGAGAACTTCAACACCCCACTTTCACTAATGGGTATGTCATGGAGACAGCAAAACAATGAAACAAATGTTACGAATCAAATAGATTTAACAAATATATAGAGAATCTTTCATCCAAACACAAAAGAATATCCCTTCTTGGTAATTCACAGAACCTTCTCCAAATATTTGCCATATAATTGGACACAAAGTAAGCCTCACAGATATAAGAAGACTGAAATCACCCCTAGTATTCTATCAGATCATTGTAGACTTCAACAACAACAACAACAGAAAGCCCACATATTCCTGGAAACTGAACAACTCTCTACTTAGTGATAACTTGGTTAGGGAAGAAATAAAGAAATTAAAGACAAAATGAAGGCACAGCATATCCAAACTTGTAAGACACAATGAAAGCAGTGTTAAGAGGAAAATTCATAACACTACAGATCATCGTAAAGAAATTGGAGAGATCCAATACTAGCAACTTAACAGTACACCTAAAAGCTCTAGAACAAAAAGCAGCAAACACACCCAAGAGGAGTAGATGGCAAGAATTGGTCAAACTCAGGGCTGAAACCAATCAAATAGAAACAGAGAGAACAATCCAAAGAATCAACCAAACCAAGAGCTGGTTCTTTGAGAAAATCAACAAGACAGATAAACTTTAGCCAAACTAACTAAAAGGCACAAAAACAATATCCAAAAGTGATGACGTAGGAACACTGGTTCCTTCCGGTCTGGGCCAGAGCACTGAGCAGATCTTGGGTGGCAGCTCTGCCTCCAACCTCCAAGAACCCAGAGGAAGCAGGGATCCCAGGTGCTCGAACTCAGGCAGTATCTTAGGTAAGCAGACAGCAGGGCCTGCCCTAAACAGGGAGTAACTGGGAACCAAAAGGACCCAGGAAGTCACTCCCGGCTCAGAACACTGGTTCCTTCCTGTCTGGGCCAGAGCACTGAGCAGATCTTGGGTGGCAGCTCTGCCCCCAACATCCAAGAACCCAGAGGAAGCAGGGATCCCAGGCACTCTATTTGGACAGTGTCTTAGAAACTAGTTCTCAGATCTGAGGCCTAGATCAGACCTCTGCCAGGTCTGCTGTTGTGTGGACCCCGGATTCCACCTGAGACATACTGGAAGTTCCACTCAATCCAGATCCACAGAGGAACAAATGAACTCAGAGCTTCAGACAACGTATCCTGAGATATTCTAGAGGAGACACTGCACCCAGCACAGCAGACACCTAGCTGGACTACTACCTTGGAGGCACCATATCCTGAGGCATCCTAGAGGTACCACTATAATCAGTGCAGCTGGAAAAGATCACAGAGACATCTGGACCCCTAGGAGATCAGACACAAGCTAGATAACTAGAAAGACAGGCTTCAGTCAGAGACAGCAAGTACAGGCAGCACTAGAGTTAACCAGATGGCAAAAGGCAAGAGCAAGAATGTAAACAACAGAAACCAAAGTTACATAGCATCATCAGAACCCAGCTCCCCCATCAGAGCAAGCCCTGAACACCCCATCACACCAGAAAAGCAGGAATCAGAATTAAAATCACTTCTCATGATGATGATAGAGGGCTTTAAGAAAGACATAAATAACACTCTCAAAGAACTTAAGGAGAGCACTGGTAGACAGATAGAAACCCTTAAAGAGGAAACACAAAAATCCCTTAAGGAATTTCAAGAAAATGCAACCAAACGGGAAAAGAAATTAAACAGAACCATGCAGGATCTAAAAATGGAAGTAGAAACAATAAAGAAATCACAAAGGGACAATACCCTGGAGATAGAAAACCTAAAAAAACGATCAGGAGTCATAAACACAAGTATCACCAACAGAATACAAGAGATGGAAGAGAGAATCTCATGTGCAGAAGATACCATGGAAAACATTGACACAACTGTCAAAGAAAATGCAAAATACAAAAAGCTACTAACCCAAAATATACAAGAAATCCAAGACACAATGAGAAGGCCAAACCTAAGGATAATAGGTATAGATGAGGGGGAAGACTCCCAACTAAAAGGACCAGTAAATATCCTCAACAAAATTATAGAGGAAAACTTCCCTAACCTAAAGAAAGAGATGTCCATAAATATACAAGAAGCTTACAGAACTCCAAATAGTTTAGACCAGAAAAGAAGTACTTCCCGCCATATAATAGTCAAAACATCAAATGTACAAAACAAAGAAAAAATACTAAAAGCAGTAAGGGAAAAAGGCAAAGTCACATATAAAGGCAGACCTATAAGAATTACACCAGACTTCTCACCAGAGACCATAAAAGCCAGAAGATCCTGGACCTATATCATACAGACCCTAAGAGAACACAAATGCCAGCCCAGACTACTATACCCAGCAAAACTGTCAATCATTATTGATGGAGAAACCAAAATATTCCATGACAAATCCAAATTTACACAGTATCTCAACACAAATCCAGCACTTCAAAGAATAATTGGTGGAAAACTCCCACACAAGGAGGGAAACTACAACCTAGAAAAAGCAAGAAAGTAATCTTCCAAAAACCCCAAAAGAAGAGAGTTACACAAACATATCTCCACGGATGTTAGCCCAAAAGCTTGGATTATCGAAGACTCAACCCACAGACCACATGAAGCTCATGAAGAAGGAAGACCAAGAGGGGATGCCTCAGTTCTACTTAGAACGAGAAATAAAAATGCTCAAGGGATCAAATAGGGAAACAAAACATGGAACAGAAACTGAAGGAGGGGCCATCAGGAGACCTTTCCACCTGGGTATTCACCCCATGTACAGCCACCTAATCTAAACACTGTTGTGGATGGCTGGAAGTGCATAATGTGAGGAACATGATATAGCTGTCTCCTTAGAGGTCAGCCAAAGACTAAAACACTCAGAGGACAATGTTCACAATTAACCACTGATATGATCAGGGGTTTCCCAATGGAGAACTTAGTGAGAGGACTGAAGGAGCAGAAAGGGTTATTGACCCCAGGTGGAAAGCAACAATACCAAACAACCAGAGCCGCCCAGGGTCTAAACCACCAGCCTGGGAACACATAGGGAGGGACCCAAGACTCCAGAGGTATATGTAGGGGAGGATGGCCCTGTCAGACATAGGTGGGAGAGGAGTTTCTTGGTCCCATAAAAAAATGAATGAATGAACACACAGTGGGGGGGGGGATGTGAGGGCAGGGAGGGGATAGTGAGGGGGGTAGGGGTGGTCACTGCCTCATAGAAGCATGAGGAGGGGATGGGATAGGTTTCTGGGTGGTGGGAGGAAGTAGGCTAAGGGGATAAAATCTGAAACGTAAATACTACAACCAATTTTAAGAAGCGGGGGAAAAAAAGTCTTCAGAACCAACATCTTTAAAAAAAAATGTCAGCCCCCTGGGGGGTGGAAATTTTTTTTTTCTTGATACTAAAACTTGTTCTGAGAATTGTATATTGCAGAATACACAGCCTTGGTGTATCTACTCATCAAGCATACTGAGCAGACCTGCCCAAACCTCTGATGTCCTGGAATTCCATCTGGATTCAGTGAAGACACAGCATCAGAGGCTTATCAACTTACTCTCCCCCGTACCCCTCTTCTAAAATCTCAACGCCCTTAATCAGCTTGAAGAAGTTAAAGAAGAGTCAGCGCCCCTATTCCCTGAGCTTGGGGACTAATGTGGTTAATAATGGTCTGTCTTTCTAGGGACAAGTAGTGGTTTTGTTGGAACAGGGGGGATTAGCTAGGACTTACTGCATAGCCATAACCTACTGGTAGAAATCTGTATACTTATTATCAAGATGAAGTTATAAATTCTTAAATGGTACAAAATTTACTTTGATCTCAAATTTAAGGTTTTCATTGGTACGAGCCTCTTATTAATATAAAAATGAGATGAATATTGATACACTCATGGGCATTGTGCCTGTATAACACATTTAGGAATACAATGCCTAGACCCAGCCCTTTTTTAACTGATTTGGGATGGTTAACCTATGAGTTAAGGGACTATAGCAAATTCATATTTTTGAGTTTATTGTTAGGGTGCTTTCCATATTTTACTTAGAAATAGCCGAGAGGAGTTAACAGAAAACAGTCCAGGTTACCTTACATGGATAGTTGGTTTTCAAAACATCAGAAGTCCATAGAACTGATGCTTCAAATATTTATATATTAATGTTCATATTGATTAGAGACCTGTCTGCTCCTGACAGCTTCCTGTCGTGGATTCTAAGAAGAAATTGAGCATCCTTGGAGTTACTCCAGTTGTGTGGTAACAGCCACTAGGCAAGAATTGCCTCTCTCCATCTACAGACAAATTACTGTCCAGAAAAGGACACACATGCAGAATAGTCGACTGATTATATCTGCCTAGAGAGAGTAATCAGTCCTTAATAATCCTGCATCACCAAGTTCTGTCAGATGATTCTGGGCCAGAAGGCTGAAGATTTGATGCTCGAACGTTCGGTAGTATAGGGGCTTTTCAGGAGTTCAGAGGTCTCTATAAATTGGCTAAGTTTTAGAAGCTATGCTTTGTGCTTCCCACAATTATAGTTAACTCAGTCATTCTGGATTTCTGACGGGGTTGAAAACTTATAGCTATTTACCGTAAGAGAAAAGATTTGAGTGGATGGTAGTCAGCTGACATTCATCCTAAAGCCAGGTTCAGAACTAAATGTTTTAGTTAGGATAGATGACAGAGGTGCTGGTTAGTCAACAAAATGATGGACTGGGTATTAGGACTATCTTGTACCTCACTGGTACAAATTGGCATAATTATGCTCTAATTGTATTTTGAGAGAAAAGTTTCATTTTAACAGAAAGGGTGATGTGTAGGAGGAGCTAAGGTAGGAGGAGTACTGAGAGCAAGAAAAGGAGTAAGAAGAGGAGGAGAAGAAGGATAGGAGAAGCTAGGTGATGAAAGAGAGAAAGAGGGGGGAGACAGGGAGGCAGATATTCATGTATTTCCACCAGTCAAAGATAGTTGTTATATCTAGGTCAGTCAGTGGGTTACACCTCTGATTGAACAATTCCAAACTTATAACGCTTATGATTAACATTATTTTAAAAAAAATGTATAAATGCAAAAAGGAAAAGGGGGCATGTGATAGGGGTTTTCTAAGGGGGGTGGGGGGGAATGGGGAAAGGGGATGGCATCTGAAGTGTAAATAAAATATCTAATAAAAAAAAAGAAAAAAAAAGTGATGACTCAAAATTTGTCCCATTTAAAAGTAGTGCAGGGATGGAGCAGAAACTGAAGGAAAAGCGAAACAAAAACCTGCCAAACTAGAAATCCATCCCATAGGCAAAGACAAATGCCTGCCATGATAAATGATACTATATTTGCAAACGAGAGTCTAGCATAACTGTCATCTGAGTAACTATACCTATCATTGGATGGAAACAGAAGCAGCCAAATATTAAAATGTGGGCAGCGACACCCATGGAAGACTTGAGGAAAGGATTGTAGGCCCAGAAATAGATGGGAACTCCACAGGAATACCAACAGTCAATAAACTTGGACCCTTAGGAGCTCTTGGAATCTGAACCACCAACCAAAGAATATACTTGTGCTGGAAGTAGGCTTTCAGGCATATATATATAGCAGAAAGGCAGATCAGTCTTCATGGCTGCCCTGTATGGCCTCAGTGGGAGACAATGTGTCTAATCTGACAGAGACTTGATGTACCAGGGTTGGAGAATACTCAGAGAGATCTCACTCTCTCAGAGGTGAGGGGGAGGTGGGAAGGGGGAGAGGAAGGAACTCAGTGAGGGGGGGACTGTGACGGAGAGCAGCATTTGGGAAAAAGAGAAAGAGAGGAAGGAAGGATGGATGGAAGGAAGAAAGGAAGGAAGGAAGGAAGGAAGGAAGGAAGGAAGGAAGAAAGAAAGAAAGAAAGAAAGAAAGAAAGAAAGAAAGAAAGAAAGAGATTTCTTTAAAGAAAGAAAAATGCTTTCTTGAAAGAAAAGAAGGAAGGAAGGAAAGAAGGAAGAAAAGAAGGAAGGAAAGAAGAAAGGAAAGAAGGAAGAAAAGAAGGAAGGAAAGAAGGAAGGAAGGAAGGAAGGGAGGGAGGGAGGAAATTTTATTTTTATAAAGTTAACTGTGATGGCTATTCCTGATTGTCAGGAATCTGGAATGAACTACAATCCAGAATTAGAGGGCACACCTGTGATCCAGATCTTGAGGCTGAAAGATACAAATTTCTGATCTGGATCTTGGCAGGGAGATCTTGAGGCATAGTGACCATGAGAAGCTTAGTCATAGGCAAGTTATTACATGTCTTTAATCCCAGGAGAATGAGGCAAGATCTCTGAGTTCAAGGTCAGCATGGGACAAAGCAAGTTCCAGATCCAGACATGGTGGTACACAACTTTTAATTTGGACCAGACCTTCTGCTAGAGGCTTACATAAGCACTTTGGAAGAAAGAAGAGTCACTCTTGTACTTACCTGCCAGCACCTTTGTTAGAACCTACTTCTGCAGAAGACCAGCTGAAACAACTAGCCTAGTGGGATTGAGCAACTAATAAATTCTTGGACTTCCCATTCACAGCTACCCATTGTTGGGTTAGTTGGACTACAGACTGTAAGTTATCATAATAAACTCCTTCAATATAGAGAGACATTCCATAAGTTCTGTGACTCTAGAGAACACTAATACATCAACTTACAATTGTAAACATGTTTATGTTCTAGAAGTAATGCATCTGCATTGCTTCAAAGGCCTTTTAAACTTTTAATGTTATTAAATTTGAAAATAAGAATACTTTATAATATTATAGGGAAGCTCATATAACATATACAATGTTGGAGTAAGGAAACAGAAACAATGATGTTAGAAATTTAAGCTAAAACATGGTGTAGAACCTTCTTATCTTCCCTACAGTATCCAATAGAGTTTAGTAATATCAGAATGACCAGAAAACTTGCAATATACACAATTTCAGCTGTACAGCTTGTTAACTTAACAGAGGTAGTATACATGGCATGAAATAGTTATATTAATGGCTCTAGAAAATATACTTTTATGTACAGTAATAGCAATGGATATTTTTAGCATCTGACTACATATTATCTACATTGATGTTGTTTTTAAATAAAAGTTCACACAGGTAATAATCTTACTTTATATATTACAAACATTCACAAGTTAGATGATAAAATGACCTCTTCAAAGCTTTAATATATAGAACCTAACCAATAATTAATTACATAAGTGGCAAATACTGTATGGTAGCTATAGGAACAGCACGAATAATACACAGCTCAAATAATTTGTATTGCACAGCACAAGTATCATGTCAATTAAAGTGAATAGAATGGTACAATATTCAGGTCAGGTACTGAATTCTTTATTTTGTAGACTATGAACAGCTCATGGTTCTATTATGAAAGCTGAAAATTGAAATTATTTAGTGAGTAAAGTACATTTGGGAATTGCTTTCTTGTGAATTTCTAAGACACTTGATTGCATTCAAAAGCATGTTTATCTCATTGACATATTTCAGTACATTCTTAACAAATTCCACAGCACACAGATGGACCTGATGCAGTTCTAGATTTATTGACAGAGATTTAACAGGTCTCCACTGTATTCAAATTACTTTCTATTAACTTAACACATTTGCTCTAATTAAAAAGTAAAACTTCACTTTCTTTCAAGGGCCCCTTTGTGAATCCTGGGGCCATTTAGCTCAGAAACGAAAGATCAAATGACAGCAGATGAAAATATTAAAATGTGAGTTCCATACTTTAATTTTGTCTCTAAATTTAGAGGCGCTATAAAATTAAAGTGAAAATTGTAGTGAATGATTCCTTAAGAAGTGTATATCCTTTTATCTAAGTCAATTAAATCTTATATATAGGGAATTACTAGTCTCAATTAAGAAGCATATGAATTTTAATTAGTTTTGTTTGAAAGGAATCTAACCTGTTGTCAGAATGCTTGATTTATTAATGGTGTCAACAAAAATATATACATACATGCATACACACACACACATATATATTTAACATATTTGTAATTAATACATATGTATATTAAATATATACAATTATATATAATTGTAATGTATATTTATATATATTAGCAAACCAATACTGCTGTTGTTAGAGAGGTTAGAGAATGCTCATGGTATCATGTTTCCTCTTAAAATCTAACTGCTAGAGAGTATTTAACCAGAATTTAGCAATCTACCAATGGAGAACAGAGATGTAAACAGCACCTTTACTGTGTTTTATAACAACTCTTTCCCTTAGTCATGTATTCATTCCCCTGTTTTATCATGTGTCTGATACACTGAGATTGACATAAGGATATTATTGAATACACCAGAAAGAACACAGTCAGGTAGAACTAAAATTCACTTGTTTCATCTTTTGGTGGATGTAATATTCATTGCTTTTAGATACAAAATATCAAATGAATTCAGTCAATGCTCAGTATGCATGTCTAAAGATTGGACAGACTTGAAGATTCGACTTGGATTTCAGAAGTCCTTCCAGCAGTTGAAGCCCGATGATTAAGAGTGACCCACAAGGTACCGGACGGTGGTGGCACATGCCTTTAATCCCAGCGCTTGAGAGGCAGAGGCAGGTGGATTTCTGAGTTCTAGGCCAGCCTGGTCTACAGAGTGAGTTCCAGGATAGCCAGGGCTATACAGAGAAACCCCGTCTCGAAAAATCAAAGAAAAGAAAAAAAAAAAAAACAAAAAAGAGTGACCCACGAGACTGAGTACTTACATTTTCTCACAATGTATCATTTAGAAACTGCACAATTTGAAAATTTAGCAAATCATTGAAGTAGAAATTGTTTTGTTGTTTTATAGATTTGATCCACTATCTATCAATCATCAAACACTAATATTCACACTGGAACCAGTAAAATTACTGAAACTTCAGGCTGTTTCATTTTCTAAACAGTGAACTTGCAGAGTGCTTATAGCATGCTATGCTCTTCCATGGAGCTATATGTTTATGTCTTAATGCATTCTATTAAATAAGCAACTTTGTAGTAATACTTTAAAAGTTGCTATGTGACATCAAGGAGATCGTCCCATGTGAGTACATGAAAAATTAAATTTGAAGTAGTAAGCACTACATTGTTTTCTTTAATGAGAACAAAGCATATTCAATTATTTTTGGAATAAACTCAAAGACTTTTATAACAACAACTTTAAGATAGTAAAGAAAAACTTTTGAAGGCAATAGAAGATGGAAAGACCTCCCATCCTCAGGAATCAGTGAATTAACATTTTAAAAATTGGCATCCAACAAAAAGCAATCTACTGATTAAGCACAATCCTCATCAAAGTTCCAGTGCGTTCTTGACAGAAATCAAACAAATCTTAAATTTTATATAGAAATACACAGATAATAAACCTAGAATAGTCAAAATAAAAGAACTGCTAGAGTTATTACTAGCCCTGAGTTTAAGTTATACTATAACAATAAAACCAGCATAATATTGACATAAAATTAGATGTATTGATCAGTGAAATAGAACCGAAAACTTGGTTTTAAATTCATGTCCCAATGGTCACCTGAATTTTGATAAACAAGATCTTATGGTTGAACTAATACATCTTGGTACATCATTTATACATTTTTAATATAAATGTCTTATCAAATCCATCAATCACTAAAATAACAGCATCATATACTTATGTTATTATTGCACACTTATTTTGTTTTAGTATTTAAATATTATTATTTCTATTGTAATTCATTTTTAATCTGTCTACTATGTGAAACAAAAACAAATATGTAAACAATTGTCAATTTTTCCAACATGATTTAGTATGCACCATCATTTGAAAGGGAAGTACCTGTTCTATCATCTGAAATCATCAATATACTCTCTTATCAATCAGTCTTCCAATGCGTTGCATTTCATCCACCTATTTTCATGTTTCTTCATTACAATAAACTGAATATGTGGACTTGTGTAATCACAAGGGATTCTTCTAGTACGTGATTTTACTGACTTGAAATGTCATCCTAAGCCTCATTTCTAGTTTTGCCAGAGACTGACTTTCTTTTCTTTCTTTCTTTCTTTCTTTCTTTCTTTCTTTCTTTCTTTCTTTCTTTCTTTCTTTCTTTTTTTCCTTCTTTCTTTTGTCCTCCTCCTCCCTTTTCTCCTCCTCCTTCTCTTTTTTTCTTTGTGTTTTGGTATTTGTTTGTTTGTTATTTTATTTTTTTCCCAGATAAGGTATGTCTGTGTAGCCCTGGCTGTTCTAGAATCTTCTCTCTGGAGACTAGGCTGGCCTGGTATTCACATGGAATGATCTCCTAGATGTCTCCACTTCTTTCCTTGCTTGGCTTGGCATAGAAATATGCCTCTTGTTGCCATCAGACTTTCTCTGTGCAGTGTCAGGCAGGTCACTCTTCTCTGAGTCATTTCCCTTTTTTTCCCTGTCTCTTCATTCCTCGCCAAGTTTTCCCGGAAATAACTTATGGAGAAAACCATGTTTCACTTAACACATCCAAAAGTTCTGTTCCTATTAAACATACCCTAAGAGAGTTAGTTGTCTGCAATACTGTATTTAATTTACCACTACAAAAGCATTGAAATTAGAAACCTAATTGGTTTATCTACTAATAAGACAAATTTTGCATGCATTTATTTACAAATGGAAGATACAGCTAGTCAACTTTTGTTGCAGAGAGCATTTATGATTACAACTGATTCCGATCCTCTAAAGACAGTCCATTATCCCTGACCCTAGAGGTGTTGCAGGTCCATCTGCTGTGTTATATGTGTTTCAGTATATGGCAGAGAGGATAGAGGCTCTCTATGTGTTTGGGCGTATGAACATTTGAATGATTACTATCCTAACATTCCTTGAGGAAAGCAGGCTTAAGCCAACTTCCAGCCCAGCCCGAGGGGGTCCCAGACAATGAGCTTAAAGGACCAAGTCCATTGCCATGCAGGCCCAAACTGGCTTCCAGGATGGGGAGAAAGCAGGAAATTAGATGAACAGTGCCTGGGATTGCAGGCCCCAGCCAGAAGTGAGCCTGAGACAACCCACCATCCAATGGAGTCACTTAGACAGGCCAGGTGAGAAATGAGTCCGAGGTGACTACCAGAACAGTGCAATGGGGGCCTGCATAGGTAGGTAGCCTGAGATGACAACCAGTCTGGAAATGTGCAGGCCTTGGGAAAGGGGCTCAGGCTAAGCCTGAGATGACCCCTGCCAGGTGCCATAATGAATGAACTGTGTTTAGCATTCCTAAAACCATTACTGATATGACCCCGGATATTCAAAAACACTGGACACCACTAAGTGGAGCAAGTAAGTGGTACAGAAATGGAAGAGGGAAAAAAAAAAAAAAAAAAAAAAAAAACCAAAACCACAAGGAAGTGGGCAAAATAAAGAGAAGTAAAACAGGAGACTCGAACATGGTGAGGAACAGCTTAACATAAGTCGCTGAAGTTGCCAACTGAGAAAACAGTGGGGTTCTGGTCTGTGCTACATCTGGAGGCCATATTTGGTCCGTGGATCATCAGCAGCAGGGGTCTGTTACCACCAGGGCCAGGCAGATGCAACCTAGGGACATGTTGATGTCTACGGGATATACAGAACTGATTCCACCCCTCATGTGGGCATCCTGGAAGATCTGTCCCTAGGGGTCTTGAGAGCAGAAGAGCTGTCCTTGCCAGTAGCCAGCTGCAGTACTCCAGGGAGCAGGCACCTGCACATTACAGGATTTGTCAGCAAGCCAGCACCAATGGTGTGTGTGTGGAAGAGCTGATTCTACCATTGGCCTCCAGTACCGTGGTATGAATGAGGAAGAGATACATCCTCCCTTGCCCGTTATCACCTGCAGCAGGTGAGAGATCTAGCACTGTGGTGATGAGAGGAGTGCTTGTTTTGCTTCTCATAAGCTGCAGCACTTCAGAGAGCTAGTCCTTCACCTAGCCTGGGCAGTGCAGTAGAGATGACCCTGGTGGTTGATGGTTGATGGGACAGACTCAAAGGGTATGAGTTTGGGGAGTTGGCCCCACCACTTGCCCCATTATTCAGTGACATGAGAGATGGAGAGATGCACACCCCCATCCCCAAACAGCCCCCCTCCCTCCACCTAAGGCAGTCTAGAGAGCCGGCCTTGAGGTCATCAGAGCTGGATACCTGGTCCTGCCCCTCATCTGTTGCAGTCCTCCAGAGAGCAGTCCCTGCACCTCACCTAGGAAGCATGGTTGAGAGTCATATGTAAGCTGCTCTTAGAGAGTGAGCTAGCCTCACAACTTGTTTGCCGTCTGACAGCATGGGTAATGGAGGTATGGTCCCCCTTACCCTTACCCTTGCCACTTACACTATGTGAAATATCTGGCCCTGGAGTCCTGAGAGCCAGAGAACTGGCCCTGCTCTACACCAGTTTTGAGAGTGGGTCCTCTCACCTTGCCTGGACAGTAGAATAGATCTGGCCCTGGATGAGGGGATTGCAGGTGAGCCAGCCCTGCTTCTTGTCAGCTGGGCAGTGGCATGGATGAAGGGGAGATAACTGGCCATGTCTCTCACTGGCTGTAACACTTGGGAAAGCAGGCCCTGCACCTTGCCTGGGCATCTGGGTAGAACTGGCTCTTGTTGCAGGGAATGCATGTGAGCAAGCTCCAAGGGTATGAATGCAGAATAGCCAGTGGGCTGACCAGTTCAGATACCACTCAGGCTCAGGTCCAGGACCTTGAATTTGCGCACCCAAACATCTAGCCCAAGAATGAATTGCTGGGCTGCATGAAGGGACCAGTCCTACAGGTCCAAAGCTTCAGGATCTCCATGACACAGGGTAACAACTGACTATCTGAAAGGATTCCCAGTGGTTCCAGTATTAATAGAGTAGCAGAAGCCAGAGGCCTTGTACCAGACCAAGGAGTTATTGTATGAACATTTGCACATAAAGAAGAATGAACAAAAGAACATACTGTGGAATTGTGTTATGCACTATGATACGCTAGAGCTTCCACAATGAGATTTTTTTTTTCTCTGTTGGAAGAGAGGTTGCAAGGTTGGAGCAAGTACAAAAGGAGGGGTAGATGTGTAGGATTGGGGTGCATGATGTGAAATTCACAAAGAACCAATAAAACATTTTTTAAAAATGTAGTGCATGTCAAGTGCCTGTTCACTTAGTGATATCGACCTACAAAATGCCCTCAGTATGGCCCATGCTGTATTTTGCACTTACAAGAGAAGGAAGGGAGCTGCAAGATCTAAATCAGGAGATATTAGAGTCAGGATTTTGCATTATGGTCTCATGAAATCCAGTGAGTGGTCAATTGTGGTCCATGACCTCATCTTCTGGAATAACTAGAGGTCCACTGTATTTCCTTGAACAACTTTCTGAAGATATTTCCACATTCACAAAAGTGCAACTGAAGATTCCTTTTAACCTTCCATTTTCTTCTCTTGCCTTTTCTTTCTATTCAAAAATCATCCCAGAATGTGTGCTCACAGGACGTGTTTTTTTCTCATAGATTTTATTTTGTTATGACATGTATCCCCTATTGTTATTTTTTGTCAGGGAAGTTTAAGGGAAATGTCCTATATTATCTTTTATAAATATAAAGTACTTTGGCTATCAGCAGGAGTGGCAGGGGAGGGAGGCTGATTGTGGTGCTTCTAGATTTTGTACTCTCAGGTAAACAGCTAAAATCAGACCTTGATGGTTTTAAAGGCCATGTACATGATTAATCATAATTCTTGGAACATCTATGAGTGTAGATAAAATGATGGGAATAGACAAAGTACACACTGCCTATTTTTTAAAATATTATTTACATGTCTTTATACTTACCAATAAATATTAAGATTTTATAAAAATAGAGATAGATCCTTTATTTGAGATTATATGTTAATTCCAGCATTTCTCCCTTTCTTTTCCTCCTCCAAACTTTCCATATACCCATCTCCACTCTCTTTTCAAGTTTCCTAATTGTTATTGCATATGTATAAGAAATTGGCATGCTCTTCCTTGATGGAAGGCTGCCTCTTCCATTCCTAGTCTTCTCCATTTGCCTTTCACAATTCTTTGTGTGGGATTGAGGCCCCGTGCACGTTACTCCTTCCAGTTTAGCATGTTTGTTGCTGCCATCGTGACTCAGCTCACATTTGGGCAGTCTTGCTGGTGAGACTTTGTGTGTGTGGCTTCTTATACTATTGGAGTAATGAAGTGCTCTGCTTTTCTTGTCTTTGTTTTTCTTATTCTCTCCTCAGATTAGAATTATCTTTAGCATTTCTGTGGAACATAAGAGGCCACAGTTGCACAGGCTTTCATACTTGCTCAAGTTAGTGATCTACTTTTGCAGCTATCCTTGTGTGATTGTTTAAAAAAGATATCCCACATAGTATTAAACACATACCCATTAAAGCCATTCAATACATGGCTCCCACTATGGTTCTAGTGTGCAGCATTCAGAAAGTGTGGCCCATTTTGGAGGAATCATGTCATTTAAGAGACTGTCACCATTTCTAGTTTACCTTCTCTGAATAGAACTTGTGGACTCTAAATCTCTGACACTGTAATCCCAAATAAATTCATTTCTCTACACCAATCACAATGGCTAAGATCAAAAACGCAGGTGACAGCACATACTGACAAGGATGTAGAGAGATAGGAGCATTCCTTCCTTGCTGGTGGGATTGCAAACAGGTACATCCTCTGTGAAAATGAATCTGGAGGTTCCTCAGAAAATTGGAAATAGATCTACTTTAGGTAGATCTAATTACACCACTCTTGGGCATATACCCAAAGATGCCCCACCATGCCACAAGGGGCATGTGTTCTACTATGTTCATAGCAGCTTTATCTGTGATAGCCAGAAGCTGGAAACATCCCAGATGTTCCACAAGGGAAGAAAGAATACAGAAATTTTGGCTCAATTACACAATGGAACACTACTCTGCTATTAAGAATGAGGACATCATGAGTTTTTCAGGCAACTGGATGGAAATAGAAAATATTCTCCTGAGTAACTAAGACCATAAAAAGAACATGCATGTTATGTACTCATTAATAAGTGGGTACTAGCCAAAAAAAGTACAGAATACACAGGATATAATCCACAGAACTCAAGAAGGTTAACAAGCCTAAGGATTCAAGTTAGGATGCCTCAATCCCACTTGAGAGGAAGAAAGCAATCATAGGGGGCAGAGGGCAGCAGGAATCTGGGTAGGAGAAAGAACAGGGAGGGGAAATGGGGTAATATGATCAGGCATTGCAGGGAACACAGGACTGAAGCCCTGAGGGCCAGTAGAAAGAATGGAAACAGGAAATCTTAGGAGGTGGGGGGGATCCTCTAGAATGTACCAGAGACCTGGGAGGTGAGAGACCCTCAGGACTCAAAAAGAGGGACCTTAGATGAAATGCCTTAATGCAGGAAGAGGAAGCTTGTGGAATCTACCTCCAGTGCAAAGGCAGAACATCAAGTGGAGGGATGAGGTTGGCATCACAAGATCAGGAACACTGAGCCAACATTGTTCCTGTCTATGGGAAGTAGAGTGACAAAAATGGAGAAGAGCCTGAGGGAGAAGAGGTCCAGTGACAGTTCCAGATTGGGATCAAGCTCAAGTGGAGGCTCCAGGGCCAGACACTGGTATTGATGCTATGGTGTACTTACAGACAGGAGCCTGGCATGGCTGCCCTCTGAGAGGCCCAACAAGAAGTTTAAAGAGTCAGGTGCAGATACTTACATTCAACCAATGGACAGAAGCTGGGGAACCCTCTTGTTGAATTAGGGAAAGGCTGGAAGAAGCTGAGGAGGAAGGTGACCCCATAAGACCAGCAGGCTCAACTAGCCTGGACACACACACCCCGAGATCTCTTGGATACTAAGCCATCAACCAGGCAGCATACACCAGTTGACATTAGGACCCTGACACATATGCAGCAGAGGAGCTGAGGCCTGGTCTGGCCTCTGTGAGAGAAGATGCACCTAAATCTCCAGAGGCTTGAGGTGCCAGGGAGTGGGGAGGTCTGGTGGTGTGAGGTTGAGGGGGCTGGGGCATCCTCTTGGAGATGGGGAAGGAGGTGTGGGATGGAGAGCAGTTGTGGTGAGGGAAGGTCTGGGAGGGGCTAGCAGCTAAACTGTAAAGGAAGATTAAAGAATAATAATTTAAAAAATGCTAAATCTGCCTTGGTCATGGTGTTTTATCACAGGAATAAAAAAGTAACCAAGTCACTTATGTTCTCAGATTTAGAAGAGAGTTTATATTTTATTTAGCATGCAATTTTGCTTAAAAGTCGGCTCCTATTCCCTGCTCTGCTACTCAGCATTTCACTGTTTTTGCTTCTCTCATTCTATGCTTTATCTTAATCTGATTTCTAGCGATCACATGGATTCAGTAAGTACTACTCAAAGGTGGCATTGGTCTACACAGGTATACACTTGTATAAATAAATAAAGATAACAATAAAATTAAGAGGGGTCTTAATCGCTGAGGGCAGGTTCTCATCATATGGACAAAGGTCAAAATAGGAATTTTATTGCTATTTAAACAATAGTTGAGATATAATTATAAAGATAAAATTTGTTAAAATATGGAACTTAAAAACAGGCAATTCCTTTTATAACCTCAATGGACCTAAATAAAAGTACCCATCATTATCCCACTAAAGAGAGAGAGAGAGAGAAATGTAAAATTTAGAATATTAAAATCCAGAAGATATAGAGGCAGACGGCATTTTGGTTTCTATTTTTGTGTTAATATGTCTATAATTACAAAGCATAGAAAGTTTAATTAATAATAGAGGAAGAATTAAAAGTTGTAGAAAAAAATGTAGGCAAACCCAGTAAAGCCAGAGACCCTCAGGGAGAACATGCATGGACTATAAGCAAGGAGTCTGAAGTTAAAGAAGTCACTGCTCCTTTCTTTAAAACTCGACTCCCATCAAAAATCTAGGAGAGCACAGTGCAACTTCAGTGTTTGCAAGCAACTTCACTAATATAAATGCAGACAAATTGTATAAAAATTCAAAGGCATGGTGACAAAACTTAACAGTCACTGTTCTGAATGATACTTTAAGATTTAATGCAATGTTATAAGCAATGATACTTGTAAAGAGGAAGATGAGCTAAAATTACATTCTTGAAGTTCTCAGAGAAATCACTTCCCTTCTTTGTGTCCACCTGACGTCTTTCACGAATTACTTAGTATTACTAAATGGGAAGTGCCTTAATTAATTTACTTTTAGTATGATGAGGCACTATGACCATGACAATAGTATATATGTATGTATGTATGTATGTATGCATGCATGCATGCATGTATTTGTGAAACTAGAGGAGTTTCACCAATGAGGATGAAGTTATTCAAACCTATGTGTCTATGGTGGTCAATCGCATTCAAACTATCACAAAAAGTATAAAAAAATCTATTGATACCCCATATCTCCCATTTATGCCTGATGCTTAAGTTAATCAAAATTAGCCTGTTGCTGAGGCTTCTCCACATTTAACTACTATGTACAATAGGCATATTGAAGAATTATATTCAGTCTTAATCATTCCGAACAGGATAATATGTATCATACTAAAGATCAGGTCATATTAAAAAAGAGTTCAAGTAATTTCTCCTAGTGCTATATACCTGTAGGCACATGAATATATTTAAACTCAACATCATATATTTCACTATATGAAATTAGAATAAGCTATAAATCTTTAATAAGAAAAGAGTGACTATTTCTATCTTAACAAGGTAAGCATATTAATGCATGGAGGGGAATCAATAATTTCTTTTAAGGTAATTTTTCCAATTGTGTTTGCACTTTTCAACACATTTCAATATTTTTTAGTTAGATATCATTAAGATTCTTTAGGTTTTACTAATTTGTAGTGAGTAAGTCTGTCTGTATATCATCTGTATGAGGGAAATTAACATTCCTCCAAAAGGTAGGCTGTCTTGAAGGTTAAAAAAATGAGAGACCTTGCTCTCCCATCTCTTTTTATGTGTACATTCTCATTAGATCTGACAACCAATATCAATAAGTCTTAATAATAAGTTTGCTTGGTTTATGCTATTAACTTCTTTAAAAATACTTATAAACAGTATTAAGTTAATTGCAACAATGTGAAATTAAAGGAACAACAAAATTGATGAAATTTTACCTTTTAAAGATTTATTTTTACTTTAAGTAAATATGTGCTTTGTCTAAATGTATGAATATGCACTGCATGTATGCCTTGTAATGCTAGAGTCTAGAAGAGGTCACTGGACCCATGAAACTATAGTTACAAATAATTGTAACCCACTGTATGTGCTTTTAAATGCTGAGCCTTTGTCTAGTCTTGATAAAATTTTATTATAATTTTTCCAAATTATAATTTGGAATGTTTCTTTCTGAAACGTTGGTTTAAAAAACATAATAAATATTTTGGATTTCATATATAATTATGAATATAACATAAGAACATGATCATGGATTCCCTCAAGTAGACTATAAATTGAAACCTTCTCTAAAGACATTTTCATCCTTAGAGAACAGTTACCAATTCTGTAACAGCCTATGCTTGCAGACCTTAATAAGAAGGGAAAGGATATCAATATTGCACATGGTGTTTATAAAGTGACTCAGTGTGGATTTAGATCATAATTGTCTAAGAGTAGAAACAAGAACTAAAAGAAGTAGTCAATGATCCATACCTCTTTGTTTTATTATTTCTTATTTATTTTGAATTTTTGTCCCAACAGCAAAATTCTGTATGCTGTATTTTCTCCAAAATATGTGGAACTGAGTAAAATTTTAACCTCTGTTTCTTAACAACAAAGTAATTGGATGTTGAATTATTTGACTTCATTTCAACAGATGCTTTTACCCATTTATATCTGTGACTGTCTTTTTTAGACAAGGAAAATGGAAGTAAGGAAGAAATGCTTTGAAGTTAACATGGGACTTCGCTGAGATTGAGGGCTTCCTCTCAACACAATTTGATTTTTAAAGGTAAAATGTTTGTGTAGCCCAAGCTAATTTTCAACCACAAATCTGTTGCTTCAGTATCCTGAAATTACATCCATGTACTATGAATCCCAGCAGACTCTTACAAAGAGAATCCAGAAAATGAATTAAATGGCATTTGGAAGGTCCTTTCTTCTTATTTTGTTTTTTTAACCTAACAGGCCTTTGTGTATACATTATTGACTCCAATTTTGTTTTTATTTCATTATGTTTCTCTGTGTTTGGACATATGTGTCTTTATATGTATGTGTGTGTGTGTGTGTATGTGTGTGTGTGTGTTTTGTTTTGTTTGTTTTTTTTTTTGCAAAGGGAGGTGTACTTTTCTTCAGTTTTATGATTTTCTGGTTTGTTTTTATTTTATTTTATTTATTTATAGATATTTACTGTTTTCTAATGAAAGAATAAGGAAAATTTTAGAAAGGAGGGAAGGTACAAAAGAGTTAGTAGGAGGTGTGGTGTGAGAACACATAATCACAATGCATTGTATAAAAAATTATTTTTAATACAAAAGAATTTATAAAATCTAGAACAACCCAATAAAGTGTGCTTCAATATTTTTGTAACATCACTCCACTACTTGTGATAATTTTTCTGATCAATGCAGTCACTATTGTGATTTCATTAAAACTTCTACAAAGCTAGTATGCAACTGGACCTGAGTTCTCAGGGTAAAATGTCCAGAAATTGGTCAGTTTATCTTTACAGCACATATTTCTTGGACGTACTGAGAGCATGCCCTCAATCTCAAGGTGCATTACTGAAACACATCACAAGTAGGGTCTGTGACCTAGTGGAAGCTAACTTTTCTAAGTTCCATTTTAAGATTATAAACTCTCTAGTCTGAATAAAGTAAACTGAGTTTGATGCTATCACATGATGATCAGTTACTTGGAACCACGTTAAACACAGCATGTTAATTCCTTGTTTATGTCCTTCTAATAATTCTCAAATTTTTCGTCATAATGAAAACCACCACCATGAGGTTAGAATATTTATCCACCATTAGTTTCACTCGAACCAATGAACTTACAGTGGTTTCACTGCATGTTAATGAAAATGAGTCAAACTCACCTAACAACAGGCAGTAATCACAGAAATTCTTTGGTTGTGGGAGTTGACAAAGAATTAAAATATTCAGTAGACATTCACGATAAATTTAAAATTGCAATATTTTTTCATTATGTGCCTATTGCAAAAACGTTATGGCTGAAATTTAAAGCTATCAGAGGTAAGTTTTAAATGAGAAGGACAGGGGAAAGCTTAGGAGCATGGAAAGAAATGGACACGTGCTGTGCTAGAATAAGCAGCAAAACAGCTGTTGTGAAAATCTTACTGTGGTTTCTTGGTAAGGTAAAAATTAAATGCAGACAAATACTTCTACTGTTTTGACTGATATATATATATATAATATTATATAAATATATATTATATATTTATATAATATTTAATACATTTATATTTATATAATTTATATAATATTTATATATTTAAAATATATGATATATTATATATTGTATAAATATATTATATATTTATATCATTTATATTTATATTATATATAATTATACATATATAATTATATATTTATTTATATTATATATATAATATATTTATATAATACATATATAAAACTGGGCAATGCTGAAGTTAAAAGGACATGGCCCAGGAAAATAGAACAAATTTAAAATAATTCAAGTTTTTTGACTTCTTAATGTATCTTGCAGGTGACGAATAGGTGAGGTCATGGTTATAAATTCCATTTATATTGTCTTCAGGCCTCCCATACCACAGCAGTTCTTTACTTTCCATTTAAATATTTCTTAAAGACTCAGTCTGCAATCTGGAGCCTCAATGTGTCCTGGTTGCATTTTATTTGGTGTTTGTTCGTGTTGATTTTTTGTTTTGTTTATTTTTGCTTTTTCTTTTTTTAAATAAATTGAGTATTTCTCTTTTGCAAGAGTTGTCATATTTAAGCTGGATAACTCTTTATAGATATAAGGTCATCAATAGTACATAGTTAAAAATCAAGCTTAGCATTTTGTTGTTCAACATTATACCTCCTAAAATACCTATAATTTTTTAACATTTTCTAATTGATAAGGTGAACACAGAGAGTAAAACATTTTTACCTTACTCTTACTTACTTCGCTTTGTCTTGTGTCACTTAGAACCAACACTCACATAGAAGTTAAGTCTAGATTGAATAGAATGTTTTAGTTAACTTCTCACACCTGAGAACAAACAAGAAAGTTCAGATTCTGATCTGTGAATCTCCCATTGTGAGTTCTGAAAGTTGCTAAAGTGTGAAATTTTTCCAGGAAAATGTCATGCTGTTTGATTGCATGTGTCACCAATGATTGAGAATCAGGAGGTCCACAGCATCAACGGTAGGAAAAGGTCAAACTCAGAGCTGTCCCTAGTTATACCAGGTGCTCAGAGATGGCTGCTGGTTTATTGCTAGTGACAGTGGGACAAAGGACTTGATGGGGGATAGAATCTGGGAGGTTATTATCTGGGAAACGTACAGGCATGAAAACATTAACCTGCTTTACTTTCTCTGATAACATTTTCAGGTCATGTACTAAATCACAGACTCAAAACAATCTGGGTAAAAATCTAATAGACAGCAAAGCAAAACAAAATACCAACAATAAACCTCACAGAAGATTCTGCTTAAGTTAACAATAGAAATATAATATTCACATGTAAATAAATATATCCAGTAATTAATAATCTTGCCAATGTAATGTTCTAAATAGTTGTCTTTCTAAAGTTTCTATACTAAAATCCATCCCCAGAGATGATAATATGACAGGAACTTTAAGACATAAATAGAAATTCATGAAACTGTGAAACTTCCAAGAGCTACTTTGTCCTTTGAGCATCTAATGGCTGCATAGCATCTCATACAGCAAGGACAGTATCATTAGAGATGGCAATAACCAACCCCTGTTACTAACACTTTTGTTCTGGAATTTCTAGCCTCCAGAAATGTAAGATGTGGAGGTTTATTATTTACCATCTATTCAGTCAGTGACACGTACTGTAGCAAGCAGAAGAGATTAAGACTACATCATGTAAGTAATTGTAAGACTACTTACATAAGATGAAGGTGCTGTTTCTTGTAGAGGAAGAATTGAAGAATATTAGAATATTACTGTCTATAAACTTGACCTACTGCATAATTTAATGTGGCCATAGAATGTATAAAAACAAATATAAACTAGGAAAAAAAGTCTTTCTTTGAAAAGCTGAAAGTATTTTCTATGAAATATACTGTTTATTAAAAACTGGTGCCTGAGATATAAGACAGTCTCAAATTAAAGGATAGCTCTTACAGGCCAAAAAAAAAAAAAAAAAAAAAAAGATGAAGGTGCTGTTGAGGAGACTCACACCAAGCTCTGGAGCAGTGAGAAAAGTATAAAGCAGTGCTTTAAAAGATTTATTTATTTATTTATTTATTTATTATTTATTTATTTTATATGTGTGGGTACACTGTCACTGTCTGCAGACACATCAGAAGAGGGCATCAGATCCCATTACAGATGGTTGAGAGCTACCATGTGGTTGCTGGGAATTGAACTCAGGACCTCTGGAAGAGCAGTCAGTGCTCTTAACTGCTGAGCCATCTCTCCAGCCCCATAGCAGTGCTTTGATAGAATACAAGTGTCATTGAAATATGATGAGGAGTCAATTTGTGAAAATAAATGTTTTTGTATTGAAATTGAAAACATAATAAAAACAATGAAATTTAAAACACAATTTAAAAAAAAAAACATATTTGAAAGCTGAGGGCCTTTACAGCTTTGAAGAAAATTTCAGGGAGATTCTTTGATTGCATGGTTATATTTTGTCCATTCCCCTGATATGTGCTTTGCTTTACGATGTTTGTTGACAGACATAACCAAATATTTTACTACTACGTAACAAAGTTCATTAGATTTCAAATTTCTATTGGATTCTTAATGCTTACCTCCTAAAGTTATCCACACAAATTTCATTATAAATTCTACTATCTGAGTATAAGTTCTCTAATTATAGACTTTAAGTAGTGTAGCAGACAGTCAGAAAATAAAAATCAAAAAAATGAATCAACAAAATTTCATCTCCCATTTAATCACAAGTAAGTAACTACTATACTAATGACTTAGAGAGCTGCCCTTGACTCTGGTAACATAGGTAGGAGAGAATATATCATGTGGTATTCTGTAATTCAAGCATTAGCTGGGGGGCCTAAATGGCTAGGCAGTGTTACTAGGAACAATTCTTGTCTCAATTTTTCTCTGTTGTTATAACAAGTTACTTTATATTCTAGGATTTATAAGCGATATAACCCCATGTAGAATAAGTTTAATATGCTGGAAAATCTAATATTCAGACAGCATCAGCAAGTCCTATGTGAGGATGAAGTGCTGTATGGGATCTCCAGAAATAATCCCTAATTGCTGTATGCTCGAGGGGGAAGAGATTGTCTGCATACAGTGAAAGGCCAAATCTATTTCCTGAATGCTCCAATCCTACCCAAGATGAGGACTTTGCTTTAGGATGAAAATGTCTCTCAAATCTATATGTATAATTCTAGAATTCTGCTAATTGAGCTTAACATTGAGTTTTTGGGGACATTCAAATCTTAGAGAATCTCTGACTGGCTACTGTAAAACTGGACTTCTCAGGGAGATGCCTGCAGTAAATGCCACTGTCCAGAAGGCTGTTATGTAAGGAAGCTATTAGACTTTCATAAGGACCTTTCTTATAATTTCTAATCTTATGACTTTTCTTCAGAAACTTTATTATTCTCTTTCTCTTCCAGATTATGAATTAAATAAGTGGCAAAAAACATAAAAATATAAAACTTGCCTCTGTGTATAAATCTAAATTTGTCAATCTAAAACTTGAAGTTCAGTGTTGCTTAGGTAACAAGACATTTCTCATTCTATGTTGCCACCTATCCAGAATGATGCCAGTATAATTTAAGATTGTTATCTCCTGAACTCAAAAGTACTTCAGAGCCAACTAAAACAAATTCAGCATGTATAAGAGAGTAATGTTTATTTTAAAGTACCGATAAAAAATCAATAAGAATGCAACTTATATGATTACCCAGATCATTAAGAGGGACTAAACAAACTAAAAATATGTTAAGGTTGATATTTCTATAGAGCTAGATGAAAATGCAATGTATCTGAAAGTTCTGATTCCATTTAATTGAGCTTCACTTTTGACAAAATAAGTGAGAATTTTGCCCAAGACAATAACAGGCATCTCAGTGCTAAGAGCTCTCCACAAGAGGATTGGTGTTATCTATAGTCATCATCAGAAAATGTTAGTCTGTTGAAGTTTTCCTATCAGTCTTGAGGTTTATTACATGACAGACAAAACCTCAAAAAAAATGGGACAAAATGAATAACTGAAAATCATGAACAAAATAGAATTCCAACGCCAGTTTCCTCAATCTTTCCTAGACTAGCAAACCAAATAAGTTCCTTTATCTACAAAAATAATAATAAAAAAAAACTTGGAAGAGAAACAGTGAAATACAGATACCAAAATTATTGGAGCAAATGACATCCAGTGCCATAGAGAGAAGAAATATGTTTCACTTTGTGCTGAAGATAGCTGAGGAACTGAATAATGTTAACTTACAGAAGGCCTGAGATTGGACTGAAATCTCACCTAGGACCTTACTGGATATAATCAAAGCCAGCTTTGCTGAAGAACAGATTTACCTTCTACAATGAAAGCTCTCAGAGAACCTGAAATCAGAAGGAAGATGAAACTGGAAGGTCACCCTATGTATTTCCCAGCATCCTCACACTTTCCAGCCTTCCTTTTCACTCAGCTAAATCACAAAGAAACATGTTTGACTCAAAAAATTTCACAGTTCAGGTATTAAAAAAAAACAGCAGAAAGCACAGTAACCAGTATTCATGGTAGAACGTGGGAGATTACCCCTCAAAGCCGAACTGAAAAATCAGGGGAATCACTAATAGCTGAACAATTCAGCCTTATGGTGTAGCTAAATAGGAGCATCTGTAAAAAGATGAAAAGACACCCGTGCCCTCATTGTCAGTGGGGTACTCATTTTGTGTATTCAGTGAAATGAGCAAAATCGTTTTAACTAATGATTACTATTGAGTAACATTAGTTATCTTTAAAATCGATTGATTTCTTTATTTGAAACATGGTCTCACCATGCTAGAGAGAATGCCCTCAAAATTGTCATCCTATCTCAGTCTCTGAACTAATTATGATTGTAAAATAATTTTAGTACATTTAACTGTGCACAATGAACGTCACAAACTAATTTTCTTGCATCACTCTTTTTGCTCGTAGAAATGATGAATATTCTCACGGCTTACTAAAGATATCTTTATTTTCTTATTGAGGTTTTAAGAGTTGATAAAGTTTCATTTATTTATTAAATATAGTCCTATCTTATGTAAATATGCATAGTTTAGTGATTAAATGAATCTATTTAACATGCTTATCATGATGGATATTTAACCATATTTTGGGTAAGAATATTTACAATTACTTTCTGAAAATGTTCAATTATACCATTCTTTTACAGATATATTTATGTTGTTTTAAATTATATGTAGCTGTGTGTGTCTGCATGTAGCTATCTGCATGTGAATGCAGGTGCCATAAGAGTGCAGAAGTATCTACTTTGTTAGAGCTTAAGTTACAAGTTGTGAATTGCCTGTTTTGCACATTGAGAGTAGAACTTAGGTTCTCTGGGAAGAGCAGTGAGTGCTACTAACCACTGAGCAACCTTCAGCCTCCCTACTATATTGTTCCTAATATGAACTATAACCAGTACACTGTATATCTCCAGAACTGATTCTGCCTAATTGTATCTTGGTATCTGTGACCACTATCTTCCCATCTGGGGCTATTTTGCCTTCTGCTTTATGAAATTGACTTTTCAGATTCCACATGTGAGATGTGCCGTTCAAGTTTTCCTCTGAGTCACTTCACCTAACATGGTGAACATTCATTTAGTTTTATACAGTTGTTTGATTCTACAGTCCCTGTGGTGAATAATGCTGGAATGAATGCAAAGGGAAAATAATTCTTCAGAAACAATGATTTTAACTCTTGGATGTGTAATCAGAAATGATTATAACTCTTGGATATGTATCCAAAAGGAATATTATGATATAATTCTTCTGAGAAATCTCTATTGTTTTTCAAAATAAATGTACAATTTTCACTTGCATTGACTTCTAAAGTATTTTTCTACTAAAATGGCAACTTATATTTCCATATAAGTTCTCCCTAGGGTTTCTACATTTCTTTACCCCTTAAGTTACCTAGCCACTGTGTTTTAATCCAGTCGTTATCAACATGCCCTGAAGTGATCAACTTCTTCCTGAAAATCTAAAATCTACATTGTCCTCCTTGCATATATAATCCATGTATGCTTTCTTCTGTCTTTCCAGTCTTATGAATAAGAGATAGTAGAGACATGTATGTTCAAGGTCATCTCCAGTTCACTAAGACTCAGAAGCTCAACCTCTTAGGGTCTCTTCCATAAATTACACACTGGACTCAGTAAAATGTGGTCTAGAATCACTTTCAATCCATATTTCATCTAGTAGTGGTAGTAGTATTTATTAGGATTATACCTATTCCCTTACCTTTATAAAGATTTTAGTCTATAATAAATAACTCATTTTAGCACCTTAAGACTGCCCTTCCTTTAAAAAAAGATTTTTAAAAAAGATTCTATTGATTTACTTTTTTGTTATGCACGATTTTGCTCATATGTTTGTATGTGCACTCACACAGATCAGACCAGGGTATCAGATTCTCTGGTACTAGAGTGTGTGAGAGCCACCATTTGAGTTTGGGATAGAAACCTGGGGTCTCTGCATGGCCAAGTGCCAGTGCTCTTAACCAATGAAATACTTCTCCAGCACAATCTGTCCTCTTTTTATACCTATAATTAGTAGAACTTGAGGATAGAAATGACATAAGAATGTAGCTGTGATTTTTTTTTAAAGTGATTTTATTCTCTTTCCATCAAATGCTTTAAAAAGAATCAGACAACTCATATAGTCACAGTGAATGCAATTAAATAAAAGAATAAAAACTATAAGAAGCCATGCTCATAAGTACTTCAGTTTGTTATTAGTTATTCCAGGGATTTTTTTTTAACTATGTGTTGTTTCTTTGATTTTTTCATCTTATTTTTGTCATGTATATAGAGAAATGATGATGATTTTTGTATATTAACTTTCTATGTAAATCTGTGGAGTAGTTTCAGGACAGGAAAGAATGTGCAAAAATACTGTATAAAATTTTCAAATGATTATTTTTTTATTGAAAATGTATTGTTTTCAACTGTTGAATAGTACTCTATTGTGTGAATGTATCACATTGTCTCAGTGCTTGTGCTCTTGGAAGTTGTCTCCTGTACAAATGTGTTCAAGACTATTCCCTGTTTCCTTTTCTATTAGGTTCAGAGTATCTGGTTTTACATTGAAATCATTGATCTACTTGAACTTGAGTTTTATGCAGGGTGATAGATACGGATCTATTTGCTTCTTCTACATACAGACATCCAGTTAGACCAGTACTTTTTGTTAAAGATACTTTTGTTTGTTTGCTTGCTTATTTGCTTGTTTCTTTTGTGTATTTATGGCTTATTTAACAAAAACCAGTTGTCCATACATGTGTGAACTCATCTCTAGGTCTTCAGTTTGGTTCCACTGATCAACATGTCTATCTTAATGCCAGTTCCATGTGGTTTTTATTACTACAACTCTAATACAGCATGGAGTCAGGGATAGTGATGCTTTCAGATACTTTTACTGCACAGGGTTGTATTAGCTGTCCTGGAATTTTTATTTCTTCATATAAAGTTGAGTATTGCCCTTTCAAAGTTGTTAAAGAGGTTGGAATTTTTATGGGGAGTCTGTTGAATCTATAGATTGCTTTTAGTTAGAATGGCCATTTTTACTATGTTACTCTTACTGATCCATGAGCATGGGAGATTTTTCCATCTTCCAGTACCCTCTTCATTTATTTTCTTTTTAGACTTGAAGTTTTTGTTACATGAGTCTTTTACTTGGTTGGGTAAAGTCACTTCAAGTTATTTGTGGCTATTATGATAGGTGTTATTATCCTGAATTCTTCCACAACCCATTTGTCATTTGTGTATAGCAGGGGTACTATTTTTTTAAAGTTAATCCAGTCATATTACTAATGGTCTTTATCAGCTGTAGAAGCTCTCTGATATAATTTTTGTTGTTGCTTATGTATTACTATCATATAATCTACAAATAATGATACTTTGACATTTTTCTTTTCAATTTGTACCTCCCTGATCTCTTTCAGTTCTATTATTGCTATAGCTAGAATTTCAATTATTATATGTAATATATATGTAGATAGTAGACAGCCTTGCTTGTTGCTCATTTTAATGGAGTTGTTTTGTGTTTCAGTCCATTAAATTTGATGTTGGCTATCAGCTTGCTATCAGTTGGCTTTATTATGTTTGGTTATTTCATTTGTATCCTTAATCTCTCTAAGACTCTTCTCACAAAGGTATTAGATATTTTCAATGGCTTTTTCAGCATCTAATGAGAAGATCATTTGGCTTTTCTGTTCAGTTTGTTATATGTTTGTATTAGTCAGGGTTTTCTAGAGTCATAGAACTTATGGATAGTCTCTATACAGTAAGAGAATTTGTTGATGACTTAAAGTCTGTAGTACAACTTCCCAACAATGGTCAGCAGTAGCTGTGAATGGAAGTCCAAGGATCTAGCAGTTGCTCAGTCCCACAAGGCAAGAAGGCAAAGAAAAGAGAGCCTTCCTTCTTCCCATGTCCTTAAGTAGATCTCCAGCAGAAGATGTGGCCCAGATTAAAGGTGTGTACCAACACACCTGAATCTGGGACTTGCCTTAGTCTCCTGGGATTAAAGGTGAGTACTACCTTGCCTGGGCCTAAGATTTTCATAGCTACTATGGCCTCAAGATCAGGATCACAATGAGCCTTCCAATTCTGGATTGTAGTTGATTCCAGATATACTCAAGTTGACAACCAGGAAGAGCCACCACAATGGTGGATGACATTGACAGATTTTCATATATTTTATCATCCCTGTATTTCTGGAATGAAGCTTCTTTGATCATGAATATTCTTCTTAGTGTGTTCTTAGATTCAGTTTGCAAGTATTTTACCAAGTATTTTTCATCCATGTTCATGAGGGAAATTGATCTGTAATTTTCTTTTGGTTGAATTTTTGTATTATTTGGGTATCAGTGTGACTGTGGCTTCATAACACAAATTTCACAATATTACTTCTGTTTATATTTGGTGGAATAATTTAAGAAATGGAGTCAAATCTTCTTTGAAAGTCCAGGGGAATCCCATTGAAGAGGAAAAGAATGATTCTACTATCCAGTGGAATCAGGGAATCAGGAAAAGATAGCCCACAGAATCAACTAAGCTCTCTTTATAGATCTTATAGTTGTGTAACTTGGTAGACTCAAAAACAAAACAAAACAAAAAAAAGGAGTTGGGGGATGTCTCTGAGCCTTTTCTACCTACTCTGTTACCTTATCCAGTCTTGATACTAAGGTTTCTGCCTAGGTTTCATGTAATTTGTTAGGTCATATTCTGTGGATATACCTGGGAAGCCTGCTCTTATTTGAAGGAAAAGAGAAATGGAGTGAAATTGGGCGAGAAGTGAGGTGGAGGGAAGAGGAACTAAGTTTGAGATGTAATGGATGGGGGAAATGTAAATAAATAAATAAATAGATAGATAATAACTGTTGTAAGATTTTTTAAAAGGAAATGGTTTTCTACACTATATTCTAATTATGTTTACCCCTGCCCTACTCTTCCTAATTTTTTCCCACCTCCCCTTCCTCTATATCCATATGTTTTCTGCCTCTCATTATGAAAAAAATATTTCTCCAATGAAAGATAATAAACTAAAATAAAATTATTAATAAAGCAAACAAACTAATATACTAAAGAAACCAATCAAGAAAAGGAGACAAAGAAAAACACAAGAAACTCATTTAGATGAAGACATACACACATATGCACACTAAAGAGTCCCATTAAAATCCCAGCGCAGAAGCCATAACAAATATGTAAAAGATCTGTATGGTAGAATAAAACAAATGAACAGGACTGATTATCCTGAGACAAAAAAAAAATGCTCTTGAGTTTATTTTGTGTTGGCCATCTACTGTTAGACTTGTGCTGTACCCTTAAGAGTAATTTGTTTCCTCTAGTGAGATTCTTTTGAAGAAAATTAACTTTTCATTTGCAAGTGGCTACCAATTGGATATAGTCTTTGAGTTAGGATGGAGGTATGTTCCCACGTTTACTTTCCGCTCCAGGACCCTATCAGATGCACATCTGCAGCAGATCCAATAGATATTGCCTCAATCTGTGAGTTCTTAAGTGCATCAACCATGTTATGTCTAGAAGGCCTTGATTTCTTGGTGTTCTCCATCACCACTGGCTCTGACACTCTTTCTGCATCCTCATTTTCAAAGTTTCCTGAGGCCTGAGGTAGGGGATTTAATGGAGACACTCCCTTTAATGCTTATTGTTCCGAGGTTTTTCATAATCTCCATAATGTCTGACTGTGGGTCTCTGTTCAAAGAAAGAAAAGAAATAAATTTTTTTATATTGGAAAAAATATACCTTTTTATCTAGTTATTTCTAAAAGTAATACTGCTGTTGTTTAAATGTACAATAAGTGAAGATATAACAATGCATAAGTGATTCATAAAGGACATAATTTTCTTAACTTTTTGCAGCAGCCTCATTTACATACTAGTTAATTTCTGTATTTAAAGAAATAAAATAAACTATTAATAAGTTAAATATGAGGCTGACGAAATAGCTCAACAGATGAAGATAATTGTTGTCCAGCCTAGTGCTCTTAGATTCACCTACAAAGCTAATATAAAAGTAGATAGATCCTCTGGCCTACACACATGTGTGCAGTGTGGTGCACGTATGTAAGTGCATAAGTGCATGCATGCACACAAATGCATACACACACAAACACACAAACACAAATGCATTTGCACACTAAATAAATGTAACAAAAAATTTTAAATCACACAAGTGTTGGAAGAGATATGATTCATCCATTTGTTTCATATAAATTTCCTGCTTTTAATATCTTCTTTAAGCAAAGATTGAATATCTTCTTTCAGCAAAAGCTGGGAATGAAAAGATTGGTCCGTGGTGAAGAACACTTATTGCCCCTGAAGAGGACTCAGGTTTAATTTTCACACCTATATGATGGCTAAAAACTACAACTCCAGTTTCAGAACTTCTGATGGGTTCTTTTTGCCTCTATGGGTACCAAATACATATCGCATGTACATATATACATTCATACTACAAATTTAGTAGAGTTTTTTTAAAAAGGGTGTCTTCTCTTAAAAAAATAATTTACCCAGCAATTATTGAAATCACACACATATATAAAATATGTTATATATTATATATGATATATAATATGTTATTATATGTACATAATGTTAATTTCTGTATTTAAAAAATAAACTATTAATAAGTTAAATATGAGGCTGACAAAATATCTCAATGGATAAAGGTAATTGCTGTTCAGTAATTTCCAATATATGTATTATAAATATATAGAGATGTATATATGTGAAAATGTATCAGAACTAGATTATTGATGTGAGTCTAAATAGATATTTAAACCTTAATAGATTTTATTTATTTTTGGAACTGTAATCAAGTAAAAGCAAGCTAGTTTGTGTACAATATTTATTTTCTTTTTATAAATAAAATTTGATGATTTTGAATGTAGAGCTTCTTTGAATATTACCATATACTAGTACAGTTATACTTATGATTTAACAATATAAAAAACTAATAAGTGAAATAAAAGATTCTAATATTTCTTATTTAGGATTTCGACTTTCTATGTGATTACTCTAGGACACAATGCAGTAGAGCTTATGTGCCTACTGCTGTCATTCAGAGCCTTAATGACAAACTGCATAAAATAGTGCAGAAGACTAAGACTTATGAGAAAGATAGTTTTGCTGTATTATTATATCATATTTAGAAGTTTTAAATTAGATAAACCTTTGTCTTCTGTGAACCTCTCACAGCCTCATCTGCAGGGTAATCACAATACCAGCTTTAAGTGCCATTTACACATAAAAAACAGCAGCTTTCATCTGCTCTGTTATTTGTCTACACTTGCCACTATGCCAAACTCACCATTAATATAAAAACAAGACTCATGCCTCTCCTTTTTTCTCTGAGTGTCTTCTTTGCTTTGTCCTTTTCAGGTTGCCCTGCTTTCTCAGGGAAACAGCAAAGCTGTTAGAGATTGATTGCACACTTTCCCTTTCCTTCTGGTCACCATTTGTCACTGCTGAAAGTAAACAGCAAAATAAAATCTTCTCTGATGAAATGAGATGCCACACAAATCCCACACAGTCTGTCCTTTAGGGCCACAACTTGATTGTTCTTTGTGCCTCTGGTTACTTAGGCATGCTCACCAATCTGAAACACATACATCTAGACATAATGCTAGGAAGTCTACATTGTTTTAAACATTTAAATGCAGTATTACCATTTTTTACTTTGTTTTATTTTATTAATTTTAAATTTTTAAAATGTTATTGTTAGTAGTAGTATTAGTATTTACTTATTTACTTAATTACTGTACATCTCACTCATTTCCTCCCTGTCAGTCACCTTCTCCCACAGTCCTAGCCCCATCTCCTGCTCCCATTCTCCACTATTTGACTATAGATGTTTGCATCTGAGTCACATGCTGGATGAAGCCTCTCAGAGGACAACATGTTCTTGTCTGCAACCGTAACAGAACATCATTAGTAGTGTTAGGGATTGGTACTTGCCCATGAGATGGGTCTGAAGTTGGGCCAATTATTGATTGGCCTCTCCCTTAGTCTCTGCTCCATCTTCAGTGCCTGAATTTCTTGTAGGCAGGATAAATTTGGGGTTGAAAGTTTTATGGGTAAGCTGGTGTCTCTATTGTTCCACTGGGACTCCTGCCAGGCTATAGGAGGTGGCCTTTTCAGATTCCATATCTCCAATATGTGTGTGTGTTTCAGCATCTTGTCAAGTCTAAGCATTTACTACAATCAAGAGCAGCTCTAGAGAAGCAACCCCCTTATGCTCCAATCTTCTCGTAGACACAGACACTTCTACTGGACCTGTTTTTTCTGATCTATTCACAGATGGTTCCATAGATTCTGGACAGCAAGAGAACAGGCAAATCTCCTAAGACTGGACCAACAAGACTGGACCAACCCATTTTCCTAGGTTTTCTAAGAGACATGTCACCCCAAAATCAGCAGAAAGTAACTAAAGATCATGCTGATCATATTCCTGCTCTACCATCACCTCCTTCTAATTTTTCTTTTTTAAGTAAACAAAAATGGGGGGGGGGGCGGTGTTAGCATTTTGTATAGGCTCTGCCCCACATCTGCAAACAGCCAGATGTGCCTGACACAGTATAAAAGGACAGCTTACCCCCTCCACTCTTTCTTACCTTCTTGCTCTCAGTCTGTTCATTTGCCCCTTCCCCCTCTCTTGCCATTCCCCTTCTCCCTCTTTCTCCATGTGATCATGGTCAGCTTCTACTTCTCTCTCTCTCTCTGTCTCTCTCTCTCTCTCTCTCTCTCTCTCTCTCTCTCTCTCTCTCTCTCTGCCTTTCTGTGTCTCTACTAACCTCTCAACTTCCTTCCCCATGCCTTGAATAAAGTCTATTCTATACTAAACTGTCCTGTGGCTTGTCCCCCAGGGAGAAGGTATGCCTCAGCATGGACCTGTGAAGGGACTCCCTTTGCCCACACCTGAATGCAAATTCACCAAACATATTCTTTCTCACCTTATCTTTTTATAAAACACAACACTATAGATAACTAATGAATAGAATTATGTCCAAGGTCTTTATGAATACATCTATTTGACTTTGGTATCTTTTAATGAGTAAGAATTCCAGTCATAATGAAAGATGAATACAAAATTTTTGGATTTACACCTTATTTTTTGCATTATTATTTTAATTAGCTTACGAAATGATGATTTCTTAGAATTAAAATATCTTTTTAAAATTTAACATCAAAATCAGATTCCTTATATTTTAACAAAGTTCATTGAAATCTGAGAACTATTTTGAAATGATATTTGTCAAATCTTAATTAAATTACATTACAGAATTTGAAGAATTAAATAAACAATAACAATACTAAATTATGAAGATTTCTTGTAAGAAATTATGGCCAGATGGCCATAAGAATGAATGAAATCTGTAACTGATGGGATGGGGAGGTGGGAGACATCTCCAAACAAAACAAGACAGAGACCTGGGATAAGAAACAATGGGGGTGACCTAAGTTTTCAGCTATATTATAGGTAGAGAATAAGGTTAGGTACATTTGGGAGAAGATTGTTTTTCTTAGGTGTGTATTTGAAACCCTTAGGTCTCAGTGGTTGGGAGTGAGTCCCAATCCCTGGAACAGGAGTGGAATCCCACCCTCTGGAATAGGTAGGTATATTTATCTGGACAGAGTCTATTTAGTCCATGAGTGGTAGATCTGAGTGAGCTTTCTGTAAGCTTATAAGTTTACAAAAGAGATAACAACATAAGTTAACAACATGAACACTCTTTAAGATGACCGTTTTGTAAAAGAGAAGGAACTAGACGGGCTTTTTACTTTTGTCTAGGAGACTGAATATACATAACAAGAGACAATTTTAAGTTTATAATTGAGGGACAAAGGAAACTCAAAATCTTGAGTTTATGAATACAGCAGGTCATATGGCAAGAGACACACACCTTAAGTTTATAGTTAAAGTGCAATAAAATTAAACATATATTTGAATATGATAGTTTATAGTATAGATTCAGCATGAGAAGCACTTTAAGTTTAGTTAAAAGACAACCAAAGGGAACTTAAAATTTGAATTTGTGATTATACAGTTGGATTATATAGTGCAATGTTTTATTAGGGTTAGGCAAATTTATAAGAACTTGAATAATGTTTGGACAGTGGCATAGCAAGAAGAGAAAATATGAAGCCTTTAGTTGCTTGAAACTGAATTTAGTTATGGAAGTAACAGGTTACATCTGTGAAAGCTTACACTTGAACTTGTGTATAGTTTATCATGAAGCCTGTAAGAAATCAGTCAGTCTTAGCTAGTTAATGAATTTATTAATGAGTCAATATAGTGGTCCATTACCTTAGGGGTAAGGAGCTGGGTCTGTTTCCTAGTTGTCAAGCTACAGTTACCTTAGCTGTCAATGTAGTCAGAAATCTGGGAACAATAAATTATAATCTAGGAGTTGTGTATTAATTAAAATGTCAGAATTCATTTATAGCCCACTACCTAAACAGTTCCCATGTCCCTGTGGTCTCCAAAGCAACTTGAGCAGAGTCAGTCTGGCTTTCCAGCCAGAAGATAAACTGGAAAGATACATGTGAAATGAAAAATGACCCATCTTGATTTAGACAATATGAGTCATTTGACTCTCAGGGTATCCAGTTTTGTTTCTCAGTGGTTATCAAACCAAAATCCAGCCAGTCTCTTGTAGCTGTGTCCATTATTTTACAAGAACTTGGGAAGTTAAATATTAGGGAGTCTGTCTGTCATAAGCTTAAATATTAATACAGTAGCAGACTTCTGACAAGATTGAGAACTGAGTCTATTGGTCTTATGTGAGTTAGGCAATAGAGCACTATACTTTAATGGCAGTAGCAAAGAATCATTACAAAGGCAGGATAGACAGAAAGTCTTAATTGTTGAGTAACTTTGACAGGTTGCATTAACGGAGAAAAACACATTTTGTATTAGTAGAGACTTACACTTGACTTACAGTTGGTGTAGACCAAAATGGAAAAAAAATCAGAGAGCTGACAGTGGTGGCATGAGACAGTGGCAACAGAAAGTATGTCCAGCAAGTTCAGGCCTGTGAGAACAGGCGGGTGAGTTTTGACTCATTCCGTTTCCAACCTGGGCTGGTTTTTTGAGCAGGAGACAGGAGCATGCACATGTGAGACTGAGGCACCAGATGTGCTCATGCTGTGTCCAGGCGGCAGCAGCAGTGTGCACCAAAGGTGTGCATACAGGGACTTGCTTTGTTCCCCTCCCCCATCCACTGCTCCCTGTTCTGCTGCAGCAGCAGGATCTCAGGAGGGCAGTTCATGCTACCAGCTAGACAAGAGTGGCTGGGACAGAGACAGAATCAAGGCATCAGGGTGGTGCAGCAGCAAACAAGTGGGGTAAGGCTTCTTCCTAGCATTCAGAAGTTGCTAGGGACAGGGGCAGATAGGCATGTGGGAAAGCAGCATAGCATAGTACCTCAGCAAGGGGTGGTGCGAGACCTGATTTACATGCTGCAAACCAGGAGCAGAGGGAAGAATGAGGGATGGGGTGGGGTGGGAGAGGGAAACCTATGCTATGAATTACTAGTAAGAACGTTGTTTTAAAATGCCAATTTAGTTGCCTTGTAGAGATAGTTCTTGCTGAGTACTGTGAATTAGACCAGGACATCCCAATAAGTAGGAACAAGGTGGAGAAGACCAACCTATTGGGTGAGAATAGAGATATTAATTACCTCTACCAACATCCTGAGGATAAAACTAATAACCAGAGAGAATGGAAGCCAGGCCAGATCGTTAGGTCATCACTTGGTGAACTTGGGGGCTGATCTCTGGGCCAGTGTCCTGAGCGACTACGGTCGCCCAGGCTCAGGATTCTCAGAGTCGAGAAAGGGTTACCTCAGAGGAGAGAGAAAAAATCTTACCCAAGGGAAAATGTCATAGAACGAGTGTCAGTGAAAGACCAGTCATAAAAACTGAACATCTCTGTCCTCAAAGGCAGCACAATGGTGGCTCTGAGCTCAAGAATTCTCTCCTGAGACCATGGGGATGTTTGCAAGGACCAGTAGAGGGATAGGGCTTACCAGCTCTCTGAAGTTTGGGCTAGTGAGCGTTGACTCTCAATGTGGTAGCTGAGGGGATGTAAACCTGCAGAGTTTCTAAATCTGAGTCTCAGCACCAGATGTTGTGTTTTATAAAAAAGATAAAAAGAGGAAGAATATGTTTGGTGGATGTACACTCAGGTGTGGAAGAAGGGTGTGCCTTTGTGGGCCCATGCTGAGGCATCCCTTCCCCCTGAGGGACCAGCCACATGACTGCATTGTATAGAATAGAATTTATTCAGGGCATGGGGGGGGGTGTTGACAAAATGTGTAGGGCTGTGTAGGGTGTCTTGGTTTTTGGTGTGTCATGGGCATTGAACCCCAGCCCCAATGGGGCAACGGTGGGTATTCGGCCACGCCCCCAGAACCCAGGGTCCTGACACAGGGTCTAAAATCTCCATTAACCTGCACAGTTCAGTCAGTAAGGACAACGCAGCCCCTCCCAAAGAGGTACAGCACAGATAGAGGGCATGACTACAGGCTGCAGCCATAGAGAGATTTCCATATTAATGAGTTACCTAAAGGCCAGAGGGTATAGCCAATTACCTATTCCTACCCCACCCTTCCCTTTCCCTGTCCCTATTTAACTCAGGTCTGCCCTGAGTTTCACTGTGGGGTGGGGGTGGGGGTGCACATACAGACCATCTACCGTCTGCAGTGTCAATAAAGATCTTGGAATCCTGGACTTCCTCATGCCATGGAGCCTGCCATCTTGCTGTTGTCATGGAGGACGTCCCCTTGTTCCTACTCACCAGTTCCTGCAAAAATGCTAACATATAGAAATACAATCTGAAAATGACTATAAAAAAAGAGTCATGCTGAATTTGTATACAGGTAGCGAGTTGTCATTGCATTAATAAATATTACACTTGAGAGGTACAAGATAAAAAATAGCACTTTTATTAAGAAGAAGTACAGGCTGCACACACACACACACACACACACACACACACACACACAGTTAATTTAAAAAAGGCCATGAACTGAGACAGCAATGAGAATTATATGGGAGAATTTGGAAAGAGGAAATTATATAGTTGTAGTATAATATTGAAAAAAAGAAATAAAAACTAAAAAGTACAGTTGTATTTTGAAAGTATCAAGGTAGAAAAACCAATTGCACATTTAAAAAATAAAGGAAAAGCTTTGAAAATTCTGAAATCTTGAAAAATTTCAAGATCAATAGCTACATATGTGTTGCATGTTCTCTCCCCCATAGTTCTCCCATGAAGATATGCGTTTATCTAACATTCCATCATGTATAATACCCAAATTCTTTTAAAGACCACCTAATGACTATTAAATCAACAGTACTATAATTCCTTTGTATCATAAAGTAAGGTAGGAATTCATTTAATAACTACTTGTTACCTCACAAACCAGCCTTATTTAAATATTAGTCTACAAAATTATTTGGTAGGTGTTTCTCCGAAATGTTTCTGAATAATATCTTAAATACATATCTAGAAAGTCTTTTTTCTTTATTGTGGCAAAATTACCTGTAGACTGTTTAGACTAATTATGGAACAAGAGACAGAAAGAGCCAGAGGCAGCAAATAAAACCAAGCAGTATTTTCCAGCTTTAAAAGGGCAGTTGTATATAAATTAACAATAGTTGTAAATGTATATGGGGAGGTGGGCTATGAGAGGCAGCTGGGTACCTGGTCGAGCAGGCTTTGAACCCTGGAGACTCTCAGAGACTGTAGGAATTTGGCCATGCTCCTGGGCCCCTGGCTCCTTTCACATAGCTACAACCTCCACAGCCCCCCACAGAGAGGTCTGTGGTCATTGGTCGTGTAGGTACAGTGCCCCAGGCCCTCCCACATGTAGATAAGGTATCTATCCCCAAGCTCTCAGAACAAGCCAATAGGAGGTACGGTATGCTACTAGACTTTAACCCACCCCAAAACTCCTATCTAGAAGAAGTAAAGGTGTGCGAGAATTACTCTGTCATGAGAGTTTGTGTCATAAGAGCTGTAACACTACCACTTGGGAAGAGATTTGCTTTCCAAAAGGCCTTCAGGATCTTCCCCGCACTCCTTGCTGGCTAGTCGGCTTCCCGCAGGCTCAGCCCACCCAACTCAGCGCAGAGAGACAGGTGCAGCACCTTGGAGCAACTGGGGCAGCAACAGCAGAGATAGGGGTAGAGGCAGCACCGGAGTCAGCAGAGGCTATTCCCGGTCCCTGCTCATACTCTCTCCCCTTTGTCTGAACCTTTGCATCTGGTGGAGTTCATGAAAGACCCAGAAGTGAAAGGCTTCTGTCCAATCATGAGTGAAACATAGAAACCACAGAGTGTCTAGCTCAAAACTTTGGATGATAAGTACTTCAATTATCTTCTTCCATACAGACTATGACAACCCTTAAATTGGGACTTAGTGAAGCATTACCCAGAGTCTCAGTCAACTGAAATGACGAGATAACAAATGTTAAGAGTAATCTAGTTTGTAGGGCAAGTTGCCAGATATCAACGCATACTTTAAAAGATCAAATTTAACAAGGTCCACTGTCCAATCTACTGTTGTAGGTATCAGCTATTAAGAATACTTCTGAAAATCAAATATAATCAGATTGCTGGCTGTTAAAATGCAAGAATTCTGACTATGAAATCATGAGACCACTAACATAGAGATCTCTTCGTAATAAAACATTTGAAAGAGCCGTGCTACATGCGTGTTCCTAATGAAAGTCCAGAAAATAAAAGAAGACAATGGTTTTGGCTTAAACTACGACACTTGAAAAACCTCTGTAATATCCCTGTTCACTTTCTTGACCTCATAAATAAAACATAATGGCCTGGATACCATCTTTTGGTGGTTTTTATGCTGTGGCTCAGAATTATATTAATAGTGAATTTCTTATTTAAAAAGAATTATTTATATATGTATTTAAAATATATATATATGTGTGTGTGTGTTTGTTTGTATATAGGTGTTTTATTTGCATGTGCTTCTGTACATCAGAAGAGGGAACTGGGTCCTATGGGACTACAGTTAGACCCAGTTGTGAACCACAGTGTGGGTGCTTGGAATTGAGCTCACGATCTCTGAAAGAACAGGCAACCTCTCCAGCTCCTAAAACTGAATCCTTATTGTGTGGTATTTGGGCTATAGAAATGAAAGTTAAGTCTGCATTCAACCAAACAGTTAAAAATGGCTGCAAAAGAAAGTTGATAAAGATACACCATACAGGAGTAGCCACAAAGGAGAACCTACCTGCTACTAATGCATGTTTATACTGTGATGTCAGTGAAAGTACTCATATCATATTTTTCATTTTTATTATATGTTGATTTTTTAGTATAATAACATAGCTTTAGAAACCTAATTCATATTTTGATTTTTGAAACCATGATATCCATCCTTCAGGTTTCAAGAGGTTAGGTTCTTAGATACATGCACAATGCCTTGAAAAAAACTAAACTTAAAATATTTTGAGTATAAAAATCATTTTAAGAATTCACTAGCATGCTGGAATTGGATGCAGTATATAAAATATTCAGAAAATTGTTGCTTCAAACTAACCATAATTCAATGGTAAAACTGTGTGTTTATTTATTGAGCATTGATATTTTTCACTTGATGAACAGAAAGTGAGGCTATTTAAAAAAATATACCATATAAACGCTTCCAAGCCACCTATAATTTCTCAACATGAAGTGGTTTCTCTGCCCCAGGTACTACCTAAAGTCTGAGAATTTGAGACTCATGGCTCTGTGTGCCTCTTAATCATGGAGAAACCTGGCTCTGCTGCAGCAACCTGTGAGTGTTTTATTAGGACTCTCACCTGAATATTTTTCACTCTTCACTATTTGTAAAAATCATTATTTCTGGGCCCTAATTAATCTTACATTTTTGTGGTTTGTTTTAAAGAACTGAGTGTTGAAATGTTTAAGGCACTGATCTTGTAAATATCAAGCCCAAATCTGATTTTCCTGTGTCTGTGTTCTACTTCCTTGCCTTCTTATGTTGATCATGTGCTGTCCCTGCAGTGTTGTCTTAGGATGGATGACTAGTCAAAACTGAAGGAGGAAATGCTGAAGCTTCCATGATTATACCAGTGATTTTAAAGTAAAGATGGTTGCAAACTTATTTCTGTTGTTCAATTCACTATCTTCAGTGAACCAAAGAACAGGAAAAAAACAAAAACAAGCAAAGAAACAAACAAAAAGCCCGGAAGGCTGAGGAGAGAGCAACATGTAGATCCAAGGGAAATCCCGTTTGAGTAAATCTAACTTCATCTCTTGTCCCCATTCCCGTTATTCTTCTCATGTTGATGACAGCAAGCTGTGAGTAGTCATACTCACAGTCTTAGTATAGTCCAATGATTTTGGTTTTTTCCTTTACTTTTCTTTTCTTCCATCCTTTCCATTTCTTTTCTTTCTGCTATTTCCTTCAATGAAATTAGGACATGTCATATCAGTATCCTTTTCAAATATTCATTTTTTTCAGGCTTTATTGTGTTTTTTTCTTCTGATTTGCCAGAGTGTTAATTATCATAAGCTTGACTTAAGTGTGCTAAAAGAGCATACTGTATCTGAAAACACAGTATTTACAGATTTCATTAATATTCTCTAGTGTACCATCACCAATGGAAAGGTGTGTGTATGGTGGGCTTTTTTTTTTTTTTTTAAGATTTGTTTACACAATAGGATTTTTCTATACATCTTGAATCATAAATTAAACTCTTTGGTCAGAAACTCTGAAGATATATAGTGCATTCTATGTATAGAAGTTTGGGCAGAAGAAACACGACATGTATGAAAAGAAGATCCCTATCTAGGATTCACATGAATTACAGTAAGGATAAAGCCACTTTTTCCACCATAGAAGACCAAAGAAGCTATATCATCTTACTAATGCTGTGTAAGAATGAAGGTAGCAGAGATACCATCAACAACTAGAAAGCACTTACCAGCAAGGAGAAGAGAAGACATACGAAGATGAATGCTTTTTCATGAGCCATATTCCCATGTTTTCAGCCTTCACGTTTAACCTACTCTGGATCTTGTCACTTCCATTAATTTGTCCTAGGAATCCCCTCATAAATGCACCAAAGGAGAATCTCTTAGTTCATTCCAGATCTGATCAAGTTGACAGTCAAGATAGCAATCACATATTTCAAACAAAGAAACATTTTGCAGTGAAAGTAGCAGAAATATTACTCCAGGACAAGAGACCTGAATTAGCAATGTACAAAATAGTGCCATTTTAGAGATTTAGAGGTATAATGGCCTGAATCTTTTAGTAGAAATGCAAATCTCATAAACCAGAAGGTCTTTCCAATCATGTCATTCTCTTAAGAAATACTGTACTGTTCCTTATCTCAGTTTTTCTATCTACAAAATAAAATCTCAAATAGTATAAAGAGGGATCCCAGAGACGTGTGCTGCATTGCATAACTTTTGCTTTTGCAAATGGTATATATAAAACTTAACAGGTGTTACATGCTTGTGTTGTGGGGTAGAGCAATGCATTAATGAGTATCAGGGCAGGTAGTTGATGGTGTTCAGGTCTTCTGTATGCTCAGCAGTTCTCTGCCAACTTGTTCCAACAATACCTGAAAAAAATGCCAAAATATCCACTTATAACTGTGACTTGTTCTTTCAGTTATGACAGTTCAAGTTTAAATATCTTCTGTTGGACACATACACATTTAGGTATATTGTCTTTTCTTGATAAATTCTTGTTTTTTCCTGGTAAATTAAACATTTCATCATTGTGAAACATACCATTTTATCTCTGGAATATTTTCTGTGGTCTGTTATCTTGCTTATAATGCAATGTGTTCTTTTATTCACTTTTGATCTTAGATTCTATGTTTATGTTTACTAAAATTGATTTCTGACACAGAGTGTTTAGTTGAGTCATTATTAGACAATGGACACTAGTGGTTTTACTTCCTTTGGGTGAACCCAGGCCTTCCCATTCATGTGCTCTATCTCTGCACTACACCCTTAGCCCTGTCAGTTTAGGGATGAAGTTTCATTATGCAAGCAGACTGTCTTAGAACTCACCCAGGTGGCATCAGTGCCTTAGTCTCCTAAGTGTTGAGATGACAGAAAGAGAACACTATAATTGGCATCATGTCTTAAAGACTGCTCAGGGGTTTGTGTTAGTAAGGGTTGTTTTTTTGTGAAGAGACATCATGACCATGGCAACTTTTATAAAGGAAAACGTTTAATTGGGGATGTGCTTAGAGTTTCAGAGGCTTAGTCCATTATCATCATGGTAGTATCAAGCAGACATGGTGCTGAGAAGGAGATAAGAGTTCTATATCTCAATCCTTAAGCAGCAGTAACAACTGTCACCCACACAGCATGTAGCTTGAGTATATAAGACCTCAAAGCCTGAGCCCACAATGACACACTTCTTGGAACAAGATCACATTTACTCCAATAAGACCACACTTGTAGGCTAAGGATTCAGACACATGGGTCAATGACAGCCATTCTTATCCAAATGACTACTGGGTTTAAAAATCATTTTGTGTTGTCCAGTCTGTGGTCAGAGAAGCAATAACTAACACATAGTTCTCTCTTAAACTTTTAATAAACATTTTTTTCTTTTATTAAATACAGGATTTCTCTGTGTAGCCATGACAATCATGAAACTCAAATTATAGAACAAGATGACCTTGAATTCAGCGATATGTCTGCCTTTGCTTTCTGATTGCTGGGATCAAAGGTATATTCCATCATGCCCAGCCCTAAAAAAGCATCATTAATTAGGCACATTTAACTTTAATAATATTATCATACTCCACATTTAACTTTAATAATATTATCATACTCCATGTATAAAATTGTGGTATCAGTATTAGCTTTGTGTCTATATATGTTTTAAATTTTATAATACATTGGCATTATGTTTTCTTTCCATAATTAGATCTTTAAAATACTAAGAAATGAAAAAAGTAACAAGTTTTCTATACCTTCACAAATCGTCTATCACTTGAATCATCAGATTACTACAAAAGTGTGACTTTACTAATTTAGTTGCTAGTTTAGGGTTTATAATACAAAGATTTAATATGCCATTATCTTCATTTATTATAACCCTTTTACTTCCAGAATAAAACAAGAATAGTAGCACTATGTGCTTCCAATAATGATTTCTTTCTGATGTTTTTTTGTGTTCTCATACATTCTGTATAATAATATAATAAATCTCACACTATATCATTTTCTCTGAGTTCTGGTGATGGAAGAAGTTTACACAATTCCCAGGTTATCATTACTCTTTTTCTTTGGTTGGTGTTTTTTGTTTCCTTTTGTTTTATGTTTTGTTTGGTTATTTATTTTATTTTCTTATCTCAGATTTTTCCTTTTATTAAAAATCTTTTTCTCATATATTTTCTTCATTGATTTCCCTCCCTTTATCTTCCCAGTTCTCTCTGACCTCCCCATGTCTTAGATCCAATCTTTGTCTTGTATTAGAAAACAATTAGGCTTCTAAAAGATAATAATAAAATAATATGAAAAAACAGACACATAATGAAAAGGACAAACAAACAAAAAAAAGACCCCCCCCCAAAAAAAAAAAGGAATGAGAAGCAGACATAGACATAGAGAACTACTCCTTCACAAATTTAGAAATCCTGGGTGGGGGATAAATCCATAATATATATGCCAAGTATCTATAAGAAAAAGGAGGACACTAAGGAAACAAGGCCCTCTAAATACAACATGATCAATGCATATATAAAGCTGCAGAGACTGAGACTGCATGCAAAGAGCCTGCATGGGTGAGGACCTACAGTTGAATACTCTTGGTCCTATGAAAGCTTGATGCCCCAGAGAAGGTGATGCTAGAGGGGTGAAGTAGGAGTGGGTGGGTGAGTAGGGAGCACCCTTTTAGAGGCAAAGGGGAGGAAGGATGTTATGGGGGACTCATGGAGGAGAGAACTGGAAAAAGGAAAAGGGACAACATTAAATAAATAAAATAATTAATAAAAAAAGTCCCACAGATGGTATATTTGGAAGAACATTGCATGCTGGAAAGGAAAACCCATAATCAGAATAAATATCAATTTCAATATAAAATAAAATAAAAAGTCCTAACAGGACATTATAAGACAAGAAACATCCAAAGATATCCTTGAGTTTATTTTATTTTTATATTCCTGGACATGCAGCCTACTCTTATGAGTAGCTTGTTTACCCAGTTAGACTGCCTTGGGAAAAACTAAATACTCGTTTGTGAGTAGTTACTCAGTGGAGATAGTTTCTGGGTTAAAGATGGCAGCAGCTGTCCACATCTGCTTTCAACTGTAGGTCCTCACCCATGCAGGCTCTTTGCATGCAGTCTCAGTCTCTGTGAGTTCATATATGCATTCATTATGTTGTGTTTAGAGGGCCTTGTATCCTTACTATCCTACATCTCCACTGGCTCTTACACTCTTTCTGCCAAGTTTTCTACATGGTTCCATGAGACTGAAAGAATTGATTTGATGAAGACATGTCTTTTAGAGCTGTGTGATCTGAAGTCTCTCACTCTCTGCATATGCATTTGTTTCCATCTGTTGTAGAAAAAAAAGCACCGTTGATGGTGGCTCTGATCTATCATACCATTAGGACTCACTTCATTGCTATGTTTCTTTAGTAGAACAATACTATTTGGTTTTACTTCACGTTCCTGAGCTATTTAGTTTCATATTCTTGGTTAGCCAAGCTGTTTCAAATATATGTTACGTCTCATGAAGTGATCTGTAGAAGAAGTTAAGTGGTTCTTCCTCCCAATCCCATCTTCTCAGAAATAAGAAATAAGACTCAGACTCAAAATATATTTCAAGGTATTTAAAAATACCTTGTCCATATAGCTAGGCTCTTCTCTGATTAGATCATAACTAAAATAACTCATTTATTATAATCTACATTCTGCCACTTGGCTAGTTATCTGTACTCAGGTACCATTCATCTATCTTGTCATATCTTTCTTAGAGAATCTCTTGCCTAGAACTATTCCAGAATACTTTCTGCCTCCTAAATATCCCCCTTTCTACTTCCTCACTAAACTATAGACCATCAAATTTAACATTGGCAGATATCATCTATATATAGATGATACAAAATATTTTCTTTAATTTCCCCTTTTTAATCTAATAAAAGGCTCTTTTTAATTTTAAATAAAAACTGTATACAACTATAACAATTATGGATCAGTTATGAAAACTATAAGGTAACATTTACATTTACAATGAGAAGTTGATAGTATTTGGCAACTTTGAAAAACATTTAATTATCATCTATACCATCTTGGTGTACTCAAAGGTTTGTTTCTAATTCAAAATTTATCATAACTTGCATTACTAACTTAAAAACCTTTTCTTAGGCATAAAACAAGTCCCAAAGAACTTAAGTGTATAGTAAGACTATGAGTGTCTAGTCTTTAACACCACCAGAGACTTAATAAATATTGCCCGGGTAAGTAGGAAGTACAAGCAGGCAGCTTCCAAAACTAAGAATTGGCTACCTGAATTGACCTGAATTGACAGGTACCCAGTAAGTTCTATATAGCTTGAGCATCCATCTTCAGCCTTTTGAATATCTGACAAATAATTATGTGGTGGGAATTATGAAAGACTTGCTGAACCTGTCTTAGTAGAGCTTGGCAGTTGAATTTCTTGCATCTGTTTATATTTGTTGGACAGAATTTTGTCTATCATTGAAAAATGGGCAGCTCTTTGCCCAGTGCTAGCTTGCTTTATATAAATGAACTCCAAATGGAGGTATGTTGATGTTCATCATCTTCCTTGAAGTAGAATAGGGTGCTGTCCAGAGGTGACATGTCTCAATGTTTAAAAGGCCTTAAATTAATAAAAAAAAAAAAAATCTGTAAGTGCCATATTTTGTGAGTCTCTGAGGCTCTTTGAAGACCATCTTTCTATTCATAAGTATATCTAAACAAGGAACATTTCTTCCTTTTAGCTATTGATTGTATGTTCAACTTAGGATGTTTGCTTTTGTGATAATCTAGACTAGTATCTAACATGACCATGAGTTTAACTGTCTGACTATTAACTTGTATTCTTAACTATTCCTAACAGTTTATAATCGTAGCTACTAAAAGGATTGTTATTGAACCTTGTATTTTTCAATGAGTTGCCTAGGTATAATAGCTATATAAGAGTTGAAGCATGCATACATTATGTTGTAACAAAATTAACTTTAAATTTGGTATCAATACATAAAACTTTATACCAATTAAAAACCTTAAAGTTGTATCAATATACAATAATCTATAACAATGTAAACAAAAATAACCTTATTTGAGAATAGCAATAGCTCTAAGTTAAAGAGTAGATTCCACAATCTATGCTTTTATTCTATTATTTCTATATGATATTTCTATAATATTCTTATATCCCCTTTGGATTTTCATCCTGTCTTCTCCCTTTTCCACCTAAGATTATATAAGAGAGAAAAAAGGAAAGAGGAAAGAAAAATAAAGAAAAAAAATTCCTGAATCTAACTTTCCTTGTCAGAGATCATAACTATTTGTAATCATCCCCCTTAAACGATGACAAACATCCAACATCTGTTGAATGGCCAAAATGTTCATCCACCCCATCTCCTGGGAATGGTGCTTAGATCTCTCAAATTGCTTCCTGCTGATTTTAGACATAACCTTCTTGGGGGTGGGGGATAAGAAAATTGGGAAAATGATTAGTTTAAGAAAGCTAGCTGTAACATTCGTTGTCCAGTCTCTATGTGCTAAGAAAGTTCAGAGCTTTATTAAAGTCTTGACTAGAATAGTCTGAAATGCAAGACCAAGTGAGCTAGCTGTTTTGTAGCTGAACTAGAAGCAATTCTTTTAGACTAAACAGCATTGTTGTAGTTTGAGGTTGGATCAGAACATTAAGCTTCAGCATCTCAGCTTCCTCAAGTGTGAATCATGTCAGAGTTGTCTTAAGGTTTTTTGTTTGTTTTGATTTGTTTTTCTGTAAACATAAAGCTTTTAGAGGTAATATATATTTTTGTATTAACATAATGTATAAAATGTACAATGTGCACAGATCAGTTAAAGATGATTTTGTGTTTTTTATTTGAGCAGGTGAAAGACAACTGTCTTTATAAATTAGTTTGGATTGTGTAATCTAACTCTAATATAAATATCTATTTATGCCATATAAAATGATGACATATAATGATTAATAATGAGAACTCTGTAGCCAACAAGATTTATTGGCTATGTAAGCTCACATTTTGGCTGGAGACATAGACATGTCCCAGCCAGTTTTAGAATTGTTTCAATAGAGGGTCTGTTTTTTCAATAGAGGGTCTGTTTTTTTTATTTTTTTTTATTTTTTATTTTTTATTACCATTCAGTCTTTTAGATTTTTGTCTTCCTTTCTGTAGCCAAGATATTCAGGGGTCCCCCTCTATTAAATCTGATCATTTTTATTTAAGATGGAATCCAAAGCCTTTCTCCCCACACCCCTACCACCTGACACAAACACAAAGCCTCTTGTCCAACATAACATAACTTTTGTCCAGTAGTTTAAAATCAATGTAAATATAGACTCATCCAATCGAGTAATTCCCTTTCAATTCAAGTCTGCTCCATTTTAACTTCTCTCAAAGAAGATGTACAATACCATCATAACCATTGAACACATAGCCATATTCACATTGATAAATCAAAACAAGACTGTATGGAGTCCAAATATACTGCTCTGCACTGATATGCATTTATTACTATTTATTGAGACAGGGTTTCTCTGTGTAGCCCAGACTGCCCTGGATTTGTATTGTAGATCAGGTTGGCTTATAATTACTAACGACATCCCTACTTATTATTTACCAAAACATCTGCATAGTACCTTTCAGGAAAAAGTGTGTTACTTACTACTTTTAGACTGTCTTTGAAAGCAGCTGTATCTATCAGCAGGGGGTTCTGCCCTTACTTCTCCATTTTATGGGAGCCTCTAGCCTATTCTGTTGGCCCTGTTCTGAACATTTGAGATTTCTTCCCAATCTCAAGCCCATGTGTCCTGCCATGCTAGGCTAGGCTGAAGCCTTTGGCCTCTGCCCACTCCTTGAAGGTAGTAGGCCTGTGGGAACTTGGGGCTGGAGCCTACATATTCTTTCCCAACCCTCTGCCTGGAGCTCCACAGCTCAGGCCTTTCTCTCTCAGTAGGTGTACTCAGTACCTCTGAGCTGTGATTGTCACTTTTACAAAGGTCTTTGGTTGTGTGCCTATTGGACCCATAGCTTGTTGGCTGTGGTCCCACAGCTACTTGCTATTTACAGTCCTCCTTTCTCCCTAGAGGCAGCTTTTCCATAAGCAGGGGGCTTCTTTAAAAAGGAATTGTTTTTCTTTGTTTCTCTGAGGTTTTAATGCACCACAGGGGTTCTATTCAAGAGCTTTGAGCACCAGGACTCTGCTTACTCTGGTATTCTGTGCAGGCCACTGCTCTGTAACTCCCTGGAGAGAGCAAAATGCTTTTAAGTGGTTTACAGCCTCCTAGATTTGGAGCTCTGTTTGTGCTCCAGGCCTTAGCAGGCTGCTATGAGCTGTGGCTCCTGAGAATGGTATTGTGCCTTGGTTGTAGCAGTTGTGTCTTTCTATTTCCCCTTGCTGAACTGTTTTGGGTCCCAGAGAAGGCTAGCTTGCAGTTTCCAGCAGGAATCTTTTTTTCAATGCCTTAATATGAATTTTAAGGGTACAGATAACTTACCCCATGTTAGACAATGTTGGTAGAGGTTATGTGGTTCTTTCTCCCAGCCCCATGCTCTCAGAAATAAGACCTAGGCTCAAAATATATCTACAAATAGCTTGGCTATATAGCTAGGCTCTTCTCTGATTAGATCATAACTTAGAATTATGCATTTATCCTGATCTACATTCTGTCATGTGGCTGATTACCTGCACTCTCATACGATGTGTCTGTTTTCCCAGACTAATCTCCAATCTGAAACTATCCCACAATCCTTTCTCCCTCCTGGATGTTCCGTCTACTATTTCCTGCCTAAGCTATAGGCCGTCAAATTTGTTACTGACCCCATATCCATGCACACACAAGATATTTTCTCTACAGTAGTCTAAAGCCAAATCAGATTGGTCGATTCTTTCCTGTTTATTTGTTGCCATTGTTGTGGGTTTTTTTTTTTTGTTTTTGTTTTTCTTTTGTTTTTTTTTAATTGATTAGTGGTTTACTTTTTTTTTCTCTTTCCTTTTTGTTTCCTTTGGTTGCATATATATTATTTCCCAGAGTCAGCAACAATATTTCATAGGAATTAAAGGTCCATATAGACACTAACTCAACTTCTCTGTGTTCAATGAGTTATATAGATTTTAGCTTCAAGAAAAGGGCCTTGCCCTCCAACTTTTGAAGAGAAACCTATGATTGTTAAACTAGCCTAAATTGTTTAGGGATTCCCTTGAGACTCATTTGACCAACATTTCAATTAGAAGTAATCCATTCTCAGCACTGGAAGCTTCATTTATTGTCTTGGAGATGCTGCCCATGGCTATATCCTAGAAAATTAAGTGGGAATTGCCATGTAGAAAATAAGACTAGAGAACAAAATGACCCCAGGTGGCTTGAAATACAAATGAAATACAACATGCAAATGGGCTGTCTCTAATTTCCTCTTGTGTGGTCTTTTGCTAAAATAATGAGCAACAGACTTTCATGGTTGTGATGCATTTGCCATTCCTGAAGGTTTGGTTTGTAAACCAATAAAACAATAAAGAGAAGCAGAGTTAGGAAAGAGGCATTGAAAGCATCACATTCAAGAGAAGAACAAGTGTTCAGGAATGACTTATTCATTACAAGTGAAAAAGAGGAGTCAAGGTCACTGTTGGCAAAACAACCTTTAAAAGAGGTCTTGAGACATACAAAGATTAAGATAAATGACCTGACTTACACCTTCCTCTGTGCTTCTTTGGTATCTGTAAAACTGTTCTATAATCCTGTTTAAAAATAACACAAAAATATAAAATAAGCAACCAAAATGCAAAGAAAAAAAAAAAGGAACGACAGCATCAAACAGCAAAACCTCATAGATGATCAAATATATAGCAGAGAAAACAAATTGAGGTTTGCTAATTGACAAATGTACTTAACACATAACTAACTTTTAGAAAAGAGGACTTAATAAGATTGTATTGTTGCTTTCTGCAATATACAGAAGTATTCATGTAAAAATAGAAGCAGTGTAGTATAGATGCTTATAGGTGGAAAGCAGAAGTTATACATATAAAAATATAATACAATTAAGAGACACTCACAGGAAATGTAAGTGTTTAAAATTAGTGATGGTGACATGCTGTGTCAGAAGACAGTTCAAAGAATTCAATGATAGTATGACATCACACATACAAAAAAGCCAATCACTGTGCCAATCATGTGCTAGGAAGCAAATATTCTGTGTTTATGCCATGGCTTTCACCACAACAGCTTGCTTATAGAATTTCTCACCCATATCATACACAGAAGGCAACCAAGCTTTTGAAGTTCACAAAGCACAAGGTATCTCTGAATTTGTAACCATGTATTCTAGGTCTATAATCTGATCCCCAATGTGGAGTATAACTAAAAATAAACTACATAATAAATGGAGGAACCATGTTGTCTCTTCTCTGCCTCACTGCTTCCAGGTAATCTTAGTGAGTTCAGTCAATCATTTATGAAAATGTGCGCAACATTACTATCACATGGTATAGTTAAAAATATTGCTGCCCATAGCACTGTTCCTCTACACAGCTTGCCTGGAGCCAGACAGCACCATGTTGCATAAAAAAAAAAAAAAAGAAAAGAAAAGAAAAGAAAAAGAAAAAACAGTTCCTTTAGTTAAAATGGTTCCTTTAGTCCTTGCCTTAAGCAACTTGTAATTTAATCAAGAAAAAAAAAATCACCTTCAGGGTATTGTTTCTTAAAATCACGTCAGAGAAAGACTGTCCAGTTTGGAGAGCACGAGGGAAGAGCCCGTAGTGTCGTTTTACCTCTCTCTGTGAGTTTTCAATATTTTAACAGATAATTATTTTCTGAAGCATTGAAATGCATTTCCAACAAGCAACAACATGTTTCAAATGTTATATTTTGAGAGGAAGTATACAGTAGTGGAATATTTTTTCCATGAGTTGGGAAGAGCTAAGATGGGAAGATTAAGGAAAGAAAGAAAGAGGAAAATGAAGAGAAGGAGCTAGAGAGAGCAGAGATGGAGGAGGATGAAGAGCCACGCAGATATGGAGAGCAGTCCTGGGTAACAACTTATATCTAGGTTAGTTTATTGGGGAACACCTCTAATTGTATGGGCATATTGTATTGAGCATTACCAAACATATGAAGTCTTGGGTTTATATTTAAGCATTAGAGTCTCATTTTCTACCAGGCCCATGTGGATGGCAGGATGGTCTGGGCACAGCCCAGCCTTGTGGAGACAGCATGGAAGATTGGCAGAGCCATCTCCCACACTGGCTACTCGTGGGTGGCAGGGCTGGTGTCACCAGAGGTCTAAGCTGAGCAGCTGCAAAAATATGCTGCCGCTGCTCATGGCCACAGGCCTTGCCTAGTCGGGAACATGGCAGCCCAGTATGGCAAGAAAGATTGGGTGCTGCTGTTTTAAAATATCTCCCACAAGTGGTGACCAACATCTGGCACGAATTAACTAGAAATTTAAGTCTATTTCACCTGAGAGTAAAAGTTGTATTTTTTTTTTTTTAAAAGAAAGTGAGTAAGTGTTGAGATAACTCACGTGACTCCTAGCACGGGAACACTGAACAAAAAAACTTCCCTACTGCAAGGAAACGCAGGTTGCTTTTTGTTAAGAATAGAAGGAAGAGCCAGGCAGTGGTGGCACACGCCTGTAATCCCAACACTTGGGAAGCAGAGGCAGGTGAATATCTGTGTTCGAGGCCAGCCTGGTCTACAGAGTGAGTTCCAGGACAGCCAGAGCTATATAGAGAAACCCTGTCTCAAAAGAAAAGTAAAAAAAAAAAAAAAAAAAAAAGAATAGAAGGAAGTAGGGAAGTAGCTTACTTCTATGACAGATAGATTTGAATTGTGAATTAAAATTGAGATTATTTGCTTTTAAGATAGATTTTTGTCCGATTCACGTGGGGAATCACCCCTGTGGTTTGGAACAAAGATAGATTAAAAAAAAAAAAAGTCTGTGGCTCTAGGCACAGAACCACAGACAGGTATACTTTTTAGCCAAGAGAGCTAAATAAATAAGCCTCTGTTGTGGAGCAGTTACTGATTTAAGTATAAAGTTAAAATATAGGGATTATTTGCTTTTAGGAAAGACTTATAAACAGATTTGTCTGAATCAAGTGGGGATTATTGCCCACAGTTTGGAACTTAGATAGGGAAAATTGTCACTGGCTCTAAAGTAAAGAGTACAGAGTATAAGTGGAAGCTGCTCTGGAGTACAGAGCCAAACAGATAGATGGTATAAGTAAAAAACTGTTCTAGGCTGAGGCCCGAACAGAAGATAGTGTAAATCAGGTATATTCAGATGATATAAAGTTATATTGCCTCACAGGAGACTCAAGTTCTGTCTAACATGGGCTCCACAAGAATTCTGGGTTCATTTCCTGCTTGGCAAAATAGAGAAGGCCTAAAGAATAGGCATATACAGTATTTTAGTTATTAAATTGATTTTATTTTCAAAATGGGTGTGATTTTCAGTTTTGTGGTTATATTTTTTCCTGTGGAAAAGAGGTCAAGATAAAGGTTTTTCTGGTTACTGGCTCAAGGAAATGCTGTTTTGGGAAAAAGTTTTTATCTGTGTGTTTTCAGAAGAGAGGAATAAGATATTTCTAACCTCCCAGAATTATATGGATTAGACATGACAGAGGCAGGCACCAAAAGACTAGATTACGGAATTCAAACAAAAAAATTATCTTGATACTAAAATTTATTTTGAGAATTGTATATTGTAGAATACACAGCCTTGGTGTATCTACTCATCAAGCAAGCTGAGCAGACATGCTCAAACCTCTGATGTCCTGGAATTCCAGCTGGATGCAGTGAAGACATAGACATCAGAGGCTTATCAGTTTACCCTTACCCCTGGCCCTCTTCTAATATTTCAATGCCCAAATTCAGCTTGAAGAAGTTAATGAAGAGTCGGTGCCCCTATTCCGTGGGCTTGGGGATTGAGGTGGATAATATTTGGCTACCCTTTTAGGGAAAACTAATGGTTTTATTGGAACAAGGAGAAATAGTTAGAATTGATTACATAGCTATAACCTATTTGGTAGAAATGTGTATAATTGTTATTAAGCTGAATTTATAATTTCTTAAATGGTACAAAATTTATTTTGATTTCAAATTCAGGGATTTTATTGGTATATTTTCTTCTATTAAGTCAAAATTGGTGGGTACAAGGCTTAGACCCAGTCCTTCTTTAATTTTTTTTAACTGATCTGAGATGGTTAGCCTGTGAGTTAATGGCCTATAGAAAATTCATGGCTCTGAGTTTACTGTTAGGTTTTTTTCTAGATTTTAATTAGAAATAGCTGAGAGGAGTTAACAGACAACAGTCCAGATTACCTTACATGGATAGTTGGTTTTCAAAAACGTTAGAATGCCACAGAATTGATGTTACATACATTTCTGTATTAATGTTCATTTTGATTAGAGACCTGTCTGCTCCTGACAGCTTCCCTGTCTTGGTTTCTAAGAAGAAGTTGAGCATCTTTGGAATTACTCCAGTTGTGGTGAGACAGCCACTAGGCAATAATTGCTTCTTTTCATCTACATACAAATTACTGTCCAGAAAAGGAGACACTTGCAGAATAGTCGACTGATTATATCTGCCAAGACAGAGTAATCGGCCGTTAATAATTCTGCATTACTAGGTCTGTCAGATGATCCTGGGCCCAGAGGCTGAAGATCAGATGCTCCAACGTTTTGAAGTATAGGGACTGTCCAGATGTTCATCCATCTTTATAAATCGGCTAAGGTTTGGAAGCTATGCTTTGTGCTTCCCATATTTTCAGTTAATTCAGTCATTCTGGAATTTTGAAAGGGTTGAAGACTTACAGTCTTATAACAACCCAGGCTATTTACTTTGAGAGAACAGATTTGAGAAGATAGTTTTCAGCTGACATTCATTCTAAAGCTAGGACATGTTCTGCGCACCTCCCGTTTCCCCTCTGCCTTTTAAAAAAGACACAGAGGCAGTGATCAGGTAGTTACTACAAACGAGGCTTTACTTGTAACAGCAGAATTGAAAAGACCGCGGAAGGGCCAAAGACAGGTAGAGGCACAGCTTAAATGCACCCTAGAGTGACATGTTCACTTCTGATTGGCTGTTCACTCATCACCCCATGTTACGCCTCGGGTTTGGCCAGTGACTTTGGCGGGCTTTCTGCCTTTGCACCTGCGCAGTTAACTGTTTACTAATGTAGAGGACACTATGTCCGCGCCATCTTGGAATGGCGAATTATACCATCGCTAACAGTGGCTTCCTACAAGGACAAAAACCAGATTTAGAACTAAGTTAAGAGAGATTGCAGAAGTTCTGTTTAGTTAACAAAAATGATAGACTGGGTATTAGGTCTATCTTATACCTTACTGATACAAATTGGTATAGTTTTGTTTTAATTGTATTTTGAGAGAAAGATTTTTTTTATTTTATCAGGAAGGGTGTTATGTAGTGGAATACTTTTCCCACGAGTTAGGAAGAGCTAAGGTGGAAAGAGTAAAGAAAGAAAGAGGAAAATGAAGAGAAGAAGCTAGAGAGAGCAGAGATGGAGGAGGATGAAGAGCCATGCAGATATAGAGAGCAGTTCTGGGTAACAACTTATATCTAGGTTAGTTAACTGGGGAACACCTCTAATTGTATGGGCATATTGTTATTGAGCATTACCAAACATAGGTTTATATTTAAGCATTAGAGTCTCATTTTCTACCAGGCCCATGTGGATGGCAGGATGGTCTGGGCACAGCCCAGCCTTGTGGAGACAGCATGAAGATTGGCAATGCCATCTCCTATGCTGGCGACTCATGGGTGGCAGGGCTGGTGTTGCCAGAGGTCTGAGCCAAGCAGCTGCAAAAAAACATAGCTGCTGCTCATGGCCACAGGCCTTGCCTAGTTGGGAACATGGTGGCCCCATATCACAAGACAGACTGGGTACTGCTGCTTTAAAGTATCTCCCACAACACAACTCTATGTGTGGAAAAAAGTATACCCAGTATACTTCAGATTCTTTAGGATCAACCCATTTTTCTCTCAAACTATTTAGGAAAAGAAAAGAAAAGAAAAGAAAAGAAAAGAAAAGAAAAGAATTCTTTTAGAGAAGGGAAGACATTTGAGACTAATGTTTAGACCTGTCTCCACATGGGATTTCGTGTGTGTGTGTGTGTGTGTGTGTGTGTGTATGTGTGTGTGTAATTCTGATGATGGGTCAGTTTTCCCTCTAACCAAAAATGCTTATCTAAGAACATTATGTGGCATCTAAATTTTCTGCTGGTTCTTTATTCAGTACCTCTATGTAATAGTTTCTCATTCTGACACTCCCATTATGACCTCCCCCATTTGGTGTCTTTCTAAGAACACCACTTTGAACCAATGAATCATTTTACCAAGTTTAAAAATAACACAGAAAATTTATATACAGTCCCATGTCTTTACATAAAAGTTCTGGTATACTTAATAGTATAAATGTAATAAATCAGTTTATATGTTTTATGTGTGTGTGTGTGTGTGTGTGTGTGTGTGTGTGTGAAGTCCAGTGTAAGTTTTCTAGTGTTAAATACAAAATTAAATGAGGGTAATATGACTTTTAGAGTATCTAGGGAAGAATGCATTTCCTTGCTCCTTTGAATTTGAAGATACAGTCAGGTTGTTCCAGCTATACATCTGGAGTCCTCGCTTCTTTGTTATTTGTCATTTCAGAGGAGCATCTAAGATCTCAAGATGGCCATGTTCTATGTTTTATCATTTTCTTTCACCTCCAAAAGTGTGATTTTTTTTACTTGTATTACTTCATACTGCTTCTTTGACCACTTAGGTTAATTTTCCCAATGTAGGGTTCATGTTGTTAAATGAATCTAAAAAAAATGCCTCTCTCAGGTTCAGTAATATTATTTACAAAGACCTATAATTGTAAAAAATAGCACACCTATAAATTCTGAAGTTAGGTGATTGCAGTATTGGAGAGACAATGCAATGTACAATATAAATTGAAAATTAATTATTTTTTATTTCTAGTTAAACGAGGGCTCTGACTTAGAAACACAATGCAGTATGTTCAAGTTTGCTTTCTTAGTAGTATGATAATACTGACAACTTAGTTTTAAACACAAATTTTTGGAAATGTAATTTAAGAATATGTTTTCTAAAATGTTTATTTCCTTTTTTTTTTTTTTTTTTTTTTTTTTTTTTTTTTTTTTTTTTTTTAACAAATAACCCTGGTTTACGGCAAATAAAAGTGGGTACTGCTCTTCCAGAGGACCAAATTTCAGTTCCCAGCACTCACACCTAGTAGCTCACCTGTGCCTACAGATCCAGGGAACCCAACATTCTCTTCTGGCCTTTTTGGACACTATACTCACATTCACATACTAACACAAAAACGCACACATACCCTTTCCCAGCTCTAATCTCTATACAGGGGTTGGTCTGACTTTAGCTTGTATAGGTTTTATGCATGTTGTTGCAACCACTATGCATTGCAATGAGGACTGTTGTCTTTAGATATGTAAATGTTGTAATCATCACTGTAGATACTATCAGTTCTTTCTAGGGGACATATTAAGAGGGGAGTAGCTTGACTTTTCAGAGAGAGAGGCAGCCATGAGGCCCATGATGTAACATAAGATGGCAAGATGGCTACTGTGACACATTACTAATTCCTCTTTGGAGAATTATGTCTATGTTGCTGGGAGTGTGCAAAAAGTTGCTTTCAGCTCCCAACCCACCATGGAGACAAGCAACACCTAGTGGTAAATTTGAATTTGGATAAAAAAAAAATAACATGAAATAGCAGCTGTTTACCAAACCCCAGAATTCTGGAAAGGATTGCAGAGACGAATAAGTGTATTTGTAAAAATATTGGAATTCTGAGCTTGAATTACACATCAATATAATACCCAAGATTAACAGTTTAGAATTTATCAAGGTTAAGATATTAGACCAACTTTCTTTCAAGCTTTGTTCCTTGCTTTAAAGATATGGGGCATACTTAAGAGAATGGAGCATAGATAGCCATTTTAATGAGAAAAAAATAATTGTCAGTGGAAAACAGTAAGCAGAGCAGCAAGATCAGTTTCCTGCAACAATTCATTGAAATTAAGACACAAGGTCTATAGTACTTGCTAGGCTAGAATGATGATGTGGGTGTCAAGCACTAATCCTGCCCTTAACATTAATCATGAGCTACATGAGCTTTGGAATTGTGGGGAATAAATTTCTATGAGCTATTATAAACTAAGCAGTTTAAGGTATTTTGTCACAGTAACATAAACCAACTGAGATAGCTACTAAGTACAAATGGGATTTATTATAACTTTTAGAACAGGGATTTTTGAGCATTTGCTTTTAAGGAGATTTGTTATTAAAACTTTTATATTTATCCAAAGTAAGTTGCATACTGCACTGTATTGTGAGTTTGTTTTATGCTCTATGTATATAAGCATAAAACTCTATATAGATACATGTATAGAGGTATGAACAAAAGGCAGAGGGGGATATCAGGTATACGTCTCTATCACTTTCTGCCTTATTTTCTTAAGACAGAGTCTACAACTGAACCTGGAGTAGACTGGGGATCAGTACGTTCCAATGATCCTCCTGAATCGGTTGATCTCACTGCTGGTTTACAGGCACGCTTGCCATTCCAGACTTTGGACAAGCATGACAAAACTATGTATTCAGTCCCTCATTTTAGCACACCCAGCACTTTGTACCCATTGAGACCTCTCTGCTGTCTACAGGACTACATTTAAAGTGTCATGCTCAATCTTTTATAAAAAAAATAATTTGACTAATTTCTTAAATATGTTCAAGTCAACACATTTTAATTAAAAATGGTCATATTTATAATATATTAAATCATTCTTAAAAAGTTGGTATTGCCATTAATTTTTTTCTCTTCCTTTTTTCAGACTCCCAGGGTTTCAGCAACTGACTAGTCCATTTTATAAGAAAATAGTTAAACTAATACTTAGCAGAAAACAAAGAAGGCTCAATTTTCTTGTCTTTTAATATTTTATTGAACAATAGTTTCCTAAATACATACATGAAAGTATAATTCTCAGTGTGAAAACATTTGCCAAATTTACTGTGTGATTATCCTTCCCTTCAGACAACAAATATTGCAGGACAGGTATTGGCTTAGGGGCAAAATATAAAATTCTATAAAGAAAACCATTTTCCTCTAATTAACTTGTTTTATTGCTATTGTGTTCACTCATGTTGAATTTTATATGAGACAAGGAAATCTGACTTAAATAGTATTTTATTGCCTTTTTGACATATAATCTTGCTAGACTTCATTGCATATATGCTGCCTGTGTGAAGTATAGATTTTGATCATAAGATTATTGGCATTGCCTGAAGTTTGTAGGTTTCCCATGGATTTAAAGAAGAAACTCTTCAACAGATGTGTGCAGATACTACTGGCACCCAATATGAGTTTTATCATTTATTTGAATCAGAATTTGAACCATTTTTCCTGTTGAATATAAATAATGTTGCATGGTCATTTGTCACCAATAAAACATGAGTAAAAGTAGCATGTTGTTTGTTGGCTGAAGTGATTAATATTAAAAGAAACTGTCTTCTCCATTCCTCACTTCTTGGGGTCTCTGCTATCTTCCAATTAAAAAGAAAAGAATGTAAAACTTAGAAAGTCGAAAAAAATTTTCATTGGCAAGATATTCATGTCCCTTGATTCTATATAAGTCAAATACATTGTTCTTCCACATTTTTGCAGTATGTTTCTTCATTGTCCTGATGACTTGAAAGACTTTATCAAGAAACAAAGATGTTTTATTATATAGCCTTATTGTTGTTTTAGTCACAATAACCAAGACCTAGAAACAATCTAAATGTGCCTTGATATTAGAAAAAATACATCGAATGTGATGTCAATGTGCAATGGGATATTATTTAGTTTTCAAAATGCAAATCAACCTTCCAAAGTTGTATATTAGTCTGAAGATCCAAATGCTTATAAAATTAGCCAGACATAGAAAGAGAAATATTGTGCAATTACACATACATAAAGAATTTAAAGCTATCAAATTCGTATAACCAGGGTGTGGAATGCTATTTGTCAGGAGTTGGTATGGGAACAGCAGTTTAAGTATTAAAAACTTCTTTTACACAAGTTAATAGCTGGAGAAAGATGTGTACAAAAACTGTCCATTATTATTTACACTGTATGGAACCCTTAAAATTAAACTTGGCTTTGAGTTCAGACACCAAGTTTGTGTTATAATTATAGCATTATAAGAAGACAGAAACAATTGTCAATTTTGGAAATATACTGATTGTAGATCTAGTGGTTATGTTTCATGACTGTGTATTTATCTTCACACTCATCAAGTCTTGTTCATTACATGTATACAATGTTTTATGTGTCAGTCATTATTAACTTAATAAAGCATCTAAAAGTTTTATATATATGTATCACTTTATGGAAATAAGTTTAAATTGTACAGATTGTTAGGAAGTTCATTAGTACTTCAAATTTCCATATTATAATTACATAGAGTATTTTTAACTCTATCCTAATTAGATATTCTCAAACTCTTTCCATTTTGCCCAGTATACTGTATCTATTGACTAATCCATGTGTGGCTGGATGTTCACACATTTAGAAGTGACTCAGCATTTTTGTACTAACAGTTACACACATGTATATTGAATCTATTAAGTTGAATTATGAAATTTAATTTAAAACCAAGCAGAAAAAATTTACCCTTATGTAAAAACTTGCTCTAGACATGTATAATCATCTTAAGCTGGATGTCTATCATAACTTATCAGCATAGATATTTATACAGCACTTTCTAAACCTTATACATATATCATTACTTAATCTTCATAAGAACTATATGTAAAGGGGATTTCACAGACATTTGAATCAAATAATATCTTGAGGTCATAGAGTCAATGTACAGTGAAGCTGAAATTCATAATCTTTATTAATACTATGTTCTGTTTTTAAATTCTTAGCTATGTTAAACTAATTTACTTAAATACCATGAATTATTTATAATATAAATTCACATTATGGATCTTATATAAAGAATATATTAACAAACATTAGTTATCCCTGCATGATAGTTTCTTACTTTTAAAATACATATGTCTATCTATTTAATCTTTCAGTGAACATACTTGTTCACCCATTGTCAACCTCGATAGATAATAAATGAGATGTCTATAGAAAAATTTTAGAAACAAAATTAATCTTGATAGTGCCCCTCAATCAAGAAACTCAACATGTTTATTATTTATAATGAATAATTTATGCTTTAAAAAATGAAAAGAGTTTCTACTTACCAAATATCCCAAATTTGGTCTATTATCTTATTCTGTTGATGCTTTTGTGTTTGTAAGTGTTTTTTTTCCCCACTACTTAGGAAGCATTTGTACAAACTTTCATATCTGAACTGTCACTCAAGTTATAGCAATATTTGGTTTGAGCTTCTTCCCTGACTATTTTCTTAGCTTTCATGCTCAGTGTTCATACTTACTACCACAGGTATAAAGTAAATGTCAGTCATCTTATTATGTTAAGCTGCTTGTAATATGATCCTTTAGAATCCAAAACTAAATTAATGAGAATATCACATGACAGTTTTCTCCAGAGTGGCTCTGACATGTCAGAATTCATGAAGTATGTTAGTAGCATACTTATTTAATATGACCGGTTTTAGTTCTTTATGTTTTTTATGAACCCTACAGTGAGGTTCACTGAATATTCAATGGTAACGAGCATACTAAAACCATTTCTATTCTTACAGAAAAGGATTGAGAATAGAGCTTTCTTCTTTGAACTCCTTTTTACATTGTAGATTAGAAATGAATACAAATTGCTATGTTTTGCTTCTGATTCTAGAAGGTGAATTCTGTTTCTACAGAGTGAGAAGTTAAGGCAAGATTCTGCAAGACTTTAGAGGAAGCCTGTGGTATTTTTCATGAGAATGGGCCCTATAAGCTCATGTATTTGAGCACTTGTACTCCAGTTTGGGAAAGATTAGATTTATTGGAGGAGGTATGTCACTAGGGTGGAGTTGAAGGGTTTTGAGCGCCATATTATTCCAATTTGAGGAATACGTTCTGTCCATCTCTGTCTTTCATTCTGTCTCCATTGAAGATTAGATGTAAACACTTAACCTAGTGCTCTAGCATCATGGCTGCCTGACTGCCTGCTACCATGTTCACTACCATGATGGTAATTAATTTTAATCCTCTGAAATGCTGAAGTCCCATTTTTTTTTTAATGTGTTGCCTTGGTCATAATGTTTTGTAGAAATTTTTAATTTCAATCTAGGGTTTCTGCCCCACCTTTGACGATTTAGTTCTTAGATAGAAGATATATACAAACTTTGTATTTATGGTAATTCTTAATAGCAATATCACTAGAGCTGGGCAGATACCTATCTGCTATGCTATTAAAATCTATTTTTGTTTATTAGCCTTGAGTTAATACTTACTATATTTTATCTGGGCTGCTCTTAACTACAATTGGCCAGCCCTTAGTGCCACATTTTCATGAACTCACCTAACCTATGGCAGCTTCTCTATCTTCCTCTACCTTCATCTTCCCCTTGTGGTTCTACTCTGATCCCTAAGTGAGGAACCCTAAACCCTGCCTATGCCTCATCTTCCTAGATATTGGCTGTGGGCATCTTTATTCAACAACCAAAAGTAACTTGGGGGCAAGCTCATACAGTGATAGTTGGGTTTATGGGAGGATTCTCTTGCTTTTGTATTTTACCTGACATTTTAAAAATATTCTTTCTGTTCTATAGATTTTGTGTTTTGCTTAGTATGTTCTATGAGGATGTTCTTTTCTGGTCCAGTCTAATTGGTTATCAATAAGCTTCTTTTTTGTCTATAGGAATATGTTTCTTTAGTTTGAGAAAGTTTTCTTCTGTGATCTTGTTGAGAATATTTTCTGGGTCTTGGAGCTGGAATTCTTCACATTCTTCTATTCCTATTATTCTTACGTTAGGTCTTTTCATGATATCCCAGATTTCATGCATGTTTTGTGTTAGGAATCTTTTAGATTTATCATTGTCTTTGACTGATGTATCAATATTTTTTTTCAGATCTTCTATGACTGAGATTCTCTCTTCCATCTCTTGTATTCTGTTGGTAACACTTGCACAGTTGTTCCTGTTCTCTTCCTTAGCTTTTCTATCTCCAGTATTTCCTCTGTTTGTGTTTTCTTTGTAGCTTATATTTCTACTTTCTGGCTTTGATCATTTTTTTTTTTTTAATTTTCTTCACCTCTTTAATTGTAGTTCCCTATGGGTCTTTAAGAAATTTGTGTCATTGTTAAAAAAAACCCTATCAATTTGTGTTTTTGTGTTTCAGTTGTGTTAAGATATCCAGGGCTTGCTGTAGTGGGGTAGCTGTGCTTTGGAGGTCTCATATTGCTGTGGCTCTTGTTGATTGTGTTCTTCTGAGGGCCTTAACTATCTGGATAGTTTTGACCACTGGATGTTGTCGTAAAAGGTATTGGGAGGGTGGTGAATCTCAATGCTCCTGATGTGGTAGGCCTCTGATGGGTAACCTTGCGCTGTATGGCTCTGGACCTGCAGTTCTGTATGTTACAGGAGCCTCAAGAAGGTGGGTAGAGATGTGGCAGGAAAATAAAGTTCTTCCTGGGCTAGCAGGCTGCTCAGGGCAGCTCAGCTTGCTTGAGAGGCTTCAGAGATCAGGGAAGATGGGTGGGGGAAGGGAAGCTTACCTATATGGTTTAGGAGTTTAATGGACATGGAGGAGAGGCAGCAGGAGAACGGAGGTTTCCTAGATGATAATTTTAAATATATAGTTTATAATGAAACAATAATGAATGTTGAGAACTAAATCATAAGATATAAGAATTTTGTTAAAAACCTCAGAAAACTCTACTGAGAGAAATCACAGAACTCTACATGTGTATATTTTTTTTTTCAAGAAATGTCTGTCAAACAGTTTTATTCATTTTAAAATTGGGTTATATCATTTTTATTGTTAGGTTGAAATGACTTCCTCAAATATTTTAATGATTTTTTTATCAGACATAGAATTTCTAGTTTACAGGATTTATTGATGCTCAACATAACTTATTTCATGATAACCCAATCAAATGGTAAGGTAATACTTCATATCTGTTAGAGTGTCATGTATAACCAACATATGGAGAAATTACAGCAATTATAATCTGGTACAAAAGAGAAGCAGCATAATTACTTCTCAAAAATTTGAAGCTAATACTACCATAAGACTACCCATTTCACTTCTCTCTCTATATATGAAATACTCATGTATATGATATAGATAATTGAATTCTCTCTCTCTCTCTCTCTCTCTCTCTCTCTGTGTGTGTGTGCGTGCATGTGTGTGTGTGTGTGTGTGTGTGCGTGTGTGTGTGTGTATGTACATCAGTCTTGAAGAGGAAGAGATGCTTATATTCCTATGTGACTTAGCCTTCAATAAAAGACATCTTACTTTTGTGACAATATGTATTTACCTGGAGACATTAAATTAAGAGAGATAAATCAGACACAAACAGATAAACGCAGGGTGATTCCATTTCTATGACACATCTGAATCCATAGAAGTAGACAATTAAATGATTGGCAGAATCTTGGGGGGACAGAGAGATGTTGTTGGATTAGCAAAATTTTAATTTTGATAGAGGAACATATTATAGAGACATACTATCCAATGTGAAAACCATAGTTGTAGGTTATATAAGTTTGGTGCCTATCACACTGTTTATAATGGTGGCATGAGAGTGCTCACATATGAACAGATTCATCAAATTGTAAACATTGAAATTAATAGCTGTTTGTATACACATTGTATGTAAACAAAGACTCTACTTTTTTTTTTTTTTTTTTACTTTTTAATGTATTTAGCTTTTTAAATAGCTCTTGTTTTGAGATTTTCATATAATTTTTATTTCACTTCTTAGAGTACACTGATGGTCTTGCTTCCAGAAGTTTTAATGACCAGAATGTCTCTTAGCAACTATTGGGACTTTATACCTACCTGTATTCTCCTTGCTGAGATTTCTGTCTTATGTGACCTTGCACAGTTTGTGTGTGAGTAATCACAACTGCTTTGAGATCATAGGTAACACTTCTTATGAATATCTCTAAATGAAACATTCTACAAGTTCGTATGCTATTGTCTTAGGTTTCTATTTCTGTGATAAGATACCATGACCAGAAGCAAATTGCAGTTTATACTTCCAGGTCACAGTTTGTCACTGAGAAAAGTCCATGCAGAAACTCAAGGCATAAATACAAGGGCTTCTTCAGAAGCTATGGAAAAATAATGTTTACAGGCTTTTTCCTCATGGCTTTCTGAGCCTGATTTCTTACAGCATTGAGAATCACCTGGTCAGGAGTGGCAATATTTTCAATAGCTTGGCTCTCTTGCAAACATTGTCAATCAAGAAAATGTCCCACTAACTTGACAACAGAGCAGTACACTGGGCATATATTATCTATTAAGGTTATTTACTTAAAACTGACTCTAACTTATGTAAAATTAACATAAGACTGGCTCAAACAGAATTCATATCCTTTTATCCACAAATAAAATCAATACACATACACACATGTACACGCACATGCATGTACACACTCACACGTGCACACGTGCTCACACGCACATACATACACAGAGATAGATAGAGAATAAATCAAGGTTGTATTAGAAAGAAATATATAGGATATCTTATATTCTATAATTCTACATTTACAAGTAAATGCAGGCATGACCTGTAGCATGTGCTATGTAAGTTATTGCATATAAATGGGTATATATGTACAAAAATACTGATATCAATCATTAAAATTTGGATACACCACATAAAATATTTAGAAAGCCATGTTTTGATTTCTTTGTTTACCATTGAGCAGATTAAGGATAAAGTTTCTATGTACAATAGCACTTCTCTTAAAGTACTTGGTAACAAATTTTATGAGCAAGGGAGAGGAATTTTTTGAAACAAGAGATTTTTGTTCTCTATATCAAGGAGTAAGAGTTAAATCATTCAGTGAACAAAATGGTAAAGTCAAGAATGTGCACATGTACATGTGTGCATGCATACACAGAAAGCATAACACAAAAGCTAAGAATAATTTGGGAATAAGAAAAATGGAAAATAATATTTTTAGGTTACTGGAGTAGAAGGTTAACCCTGCACAAAATTCTTCAGAATTGTATAATTATTTATATATCAACCTGACACATTTACAAATTCTGCCTTCTTTCTCCCCTTGGATGATGACAGTAATGAAGCAAAAGAAAATGCAGATATTAATGCAAAAATATAAGAAATAAGGGGTCAAGAAGTAAGTGCACATGATAGTTTTTGCTCAGGGTTTGAAAGTCAAAATTTGTTAATTGAAAAAATTAAAAGCACAATTCCATATGGGCAAACACCTCCAAGAACTGAGCTTCAGTACATTGGTTTAGAGTCTCAAAACATGGGTACACTGGAAAACTTGTAGTCTGAAGTAAGAAGTGGTACTTGGATGTATATTCAGCTTCCAAAGCCCTTCTTCATCTCCTGCAAGAATTTACACGTCTTTGTGATGCTATGAAAGATAAGATATTTCATTCTATGAAGAAACAAAGACAGTTGAGGGAAATAGAGAGTTAAGTACTCAAAGAAGGTGTTTTTCTATGAACCATGATCCCATCCCTGACCTGTACTAGCTTCAATATTACCACCTAGGTAGATTAAAATAACCATCCACAACAAATCTATGTAAATGTGGAAATATTTTCTGTGTAGAATCTGGATGATTAGGAGAAAAAAAGCTAGTCTTAATAAAATACACATTTTTTAAAAAGTGTCACAAAAATATACTGTTTTTTAACATCTCTGATCAATGACATTGAACATTTGAATGCTTTTCAGAAAGGCACTGACTATGGATTTGCTTTGTGTGTCACATTTCCCTGTCATCCAGTATCAACATGCTCCCCTGCTATGTGTATCTGTAATGAATAGTTTCTGAACCTCTCTTAATTTCTGGGCATACTTGTCAAATCTTGATTATCAGGAATCAAAAGAGTTGCAAGAAACATTCTAGGTAAAATGGTCCCTGGGAACAGTCATTTCTAAACTGAGTTTTCTATCACATTTCTACACAATGTCAAGACAGAAGTGAACAAACTCACAATGGAATGTACGTCTTTTATGTTTTTGCTTCAGTGAAGCTAAACCAAATTATTAAAGTCTTCAAAATTTCAGCATCAGCATTCACAAAGGTTTTAGTAGAGTTTAGTCCAGCAACTAAAATAAGTTGGTAATCTGTGTATCCATAGAAGCAGAAATGAGTATATTTTTTGGTAAGGCAATGCTATCTTTTGGATAGGTCATAATGACACCTGGAGAAAAAAATTCAGGACAGAAAATAGCCTCAAGCAAATCTATCCTTATTAACTTTCTTCCAATGTCACTGATTTTATTTGTGACAGGTAACATATTCATTCACAAACCACCATCATGATGTCTCTGAGATTCAAAGATTTTCATCTTTCAAGGACTGTTTTTTTTTTCTTTGACAACCCACTTCTTACTTTCTCAACAGGGGTAAAGAAATGAAGATGTTTTATTACATTAATTTATTAGGTACAGTATTTTTATTTTTAGAATACATCATTGTATTTTCATATCATTTCTTTAGCATCCATTTAAATATCTGAAATTTATCCCAACACTGACTCATTTACTACTGTGAGGATTTCTTAATGTTTTGATAGGGCCTCACACAGCTCAATGCATGTTAAGCTGCCAAGGAGCAGCCTTGCCTTGGAGAAGGGTTTCTAAGAGAAGAGATGTTTGGGAATGGTGAAAAGAAACTGCTTGAAATAAAATTATGGGTCCAAGATAGTGGCTTATGTTCTGTTGAAATGGATTTCCAGATCCTTCTGTCTCTCTGTCTTTGTCTCTCTGTCTCTGTCTATCTGTCTCTTTGTCTCTCTGTGTGTCTCTCTCTGTGGTGTGTGTGTTCTGCTCTGTTCTAGACAGCTTTTTTTTTTTTTTGCTATTCTAAAAACTCTCTTGTTGAGACATCTCTCTCTCTGCTAGTAAAAATTGTAAAGTCTATCAGGATAGCTCATGGGTTTTCTGACCAAAGTCAGAAAAAAATATTGGATCCTTCAACCAAGTCAGAAATCCTGTTAGAATTGAAGAGTCGTTTTCACTCTCAGGAGAGTTCTAGACAGCTCAGCTCTTTCTAGAGGAAAATTCTAAAGAAGAACTGCTATTGCTTTATGCTAGCCCATCTCATGTAAACCAACAGCTCAGATTTTTATTTTCAATTCATTTATTTATTTCATTTTTCCTTTAGATTATCCCAGGAATCAGCATCTTGTGTCTTCAGACCCTAAATAATTAGGAGACAGCAATTACACATTTTCTTTTAACATTGCAAAATAATTCAGACATCTCCCTGCCTCTGTTAAGCACAGACAGTAAGCTAGTTGGATGGGACACTGCCCTAAAATATCACGTCCACTATGCCTGGGACTAACTTTGCTCTGTCCTAAACTGACCATGAACTCAGAAATGATCATGAACTCATGAACTTTGATAGCTTCCTGCCTTTGTATCTTTTTGACAAGCTGGCTTATAGTGTAGCTTTGTTATTTAGATTCATGAAGCCCCACATAATTCATATTGTAGTCTTATGTTTTTGCATAGGTGAGAAACTATATATTTTTGAACTTATGTATTTGAACTCTTTCCCATAGCCTCAAGGGCTGCCCTGAAGGTCCCAATGTTTACCACTTTGTTCAGACATAACCACACCTTGCCTCCCAGACTGTCTCTGATTATCAAGGAATCATTAATGTTAACAGAGGGGACATTTCAAGGAGGTAAGAGTCCTCCACTGGTAGCATTCACTCCATAAAATATGTACTTTATTATATTATCAAGCTTTCTGTCCACAACAGCCCTTGACACTCATGGAGACTCACACTTGGGCCCTGTCTCAGGGTCAGGAACCATGTCACTCTGTTCCTACCAAAACCATTCTAGGCTCAGCTATTAAGCAGTAATATATTGTATTGTTAATAACATTTCTAGTTAATATCTACATAAAGATGTTTTCTTTTACATGTAGCAATTATTAATCAGAGGTCTCATAAACTATTTTCTTTCTTCCAGAAATGGATAGATCACTCAATGATGAACTGAACTGAACACTTGCAATTCATGATTTGATTCCCAGCACCCATATGGGGACTCACAACCAGCCAATTCTAGGCCTTCCAAACTCTCTTCCAGGCTCTGATTGCACCAGACAATTATATGGTGCACTGACAATATGTAAGCCAAACACCCAAACACGTAAAACAACAATCCTGACAATGATAACATTATTGCTCTATAGGAATTTAGTGGAAGAGCAAATACTAAATAATGGGAATGTTTTTATGTTCTTGTAATACGTGAATTCATACAAATAGCTACCCCATTATGTATAGAGAACATTGTTTTCTTGTAGTCATCCGGTTACTCTGGATATCACACTATTTATATGTCTTTTCTGCAATGATCCCTGAACTCTTGGAATACTAGTGTGGCATTCTATGTAGACATAAATATTTCATATTCTCCAGGTTTCTGAATCTGTCCAGTTTAGGTTCTCTGTGGAAATCATAGTCTACTATATGCTGCAGTTTCTCTATTGAGGGTTGTGGGACATCTATGACTATAATGATGTTACTCTAAGTTGATTTACTACTATGTCCATTAATTGGAATAATAGTCACAGCTTTTTTCTTAGGCTCTATTATGTCTCTAGCCATAATTTACTAACTGATAATGGTGCCAGATATGGGCTTCATCTTGAAGAGTGTTGCTTAAATTAAAAAAGGCATCTTTGAGCAATTTATCTCATTTGTGAATGTTAGATTTGAATTTTCAGATATGTATCTTTCATTTGGAATCCCCATAGAGATCAGAAAATTACTGAAGACAAATAGGGTTGGACTTACATAGGAGTAGATGTAAAATGCACTGGAATTATGTAGCAGCAATACAGAATAACTTAAGTTAGGAATGAGAAGAATTGGCAGAAGCAAATAACAGTGAAAGACAAATAATACTAAAACATTTTCCAAAAGGACACATGAAAAGTTACTGTGGTATATTTCTGAAAACTATACGCAGAACTAAGAAGGATCAAAATGGACTTGTCCATATGGGAGTATCATTGGCTACCAAATGAAACCAGAAGTTCATAAAAACAACAACAGCAGCAGCAGCAGCAACAATGACAAGAAACCCAGTACTATAAATAGGCGAATTCTTTCAAAATTGTTGGAGAGCGATGCCCCAAAGACATGCAAATATTACAAAATTTTGCCAATGCTACTTTATCCTTCAGAATTTGGCAGTAAGGACATATTGCTGAAGATATTGTATACTCGAATGATAGATAAAGCATGGAGAAATAAAGCTAGTACTAACCTGGAAGTGTCATTATGGCTCGCTAGCTTTAATAGTAGTAGAAGGATCTATGCATACTAACAGAGAAAAGAATAATCATCTGTAGGGCATGTTGGACCTTGCTAACAGACAGGCATAAGAACTGGTAAAGCTGAATGTGCTCAAACCTTGGAAATATCAGAGATTTGATGAGAGATGGGACCCATTCCCTACTTGCCTCTGTACCTGCTCTGGAACATGTAACCATGGCAATCCATGGCACTGAGTCATGTAGCATAACACCTGAAACTCTTTTCCATGATGATGAAGTATGTAGATAGCCTGGAACCTTCAGCCAATGAGCTTGCCCTCCTGTGTATTCCTTCCCCACAAAAGATATGTAATCCCTGATTCACTCTGAATAAAATGTATGCATTTACATCCATCATCAAATAAAGCAATCTGGACAAGTAAACATCCTCTCAGCTGCTTAGTTAAGAATCACTTTGGAGACAGCTGCCTCCTTAGAGGTCTGCCAGAGCCTGACATAAACAGAGGCGGATGCTCACAGATATACCGCAAAACTCACATTTTCCCTACTCAACACCAGGCTCAGGGACCATTTCAGAAGAGAGTACAAAAAGATCGTGAAGGGCAGAGATTGGTCAGGTTAAACTGCAACAGTGTCTTTTTGATACAGCATTTCTACTAAGCTCATGGTCTCAAAGTAGCTTTGGTTATCTATAAAAGAGGTGCACAACATCAATGGAGTAAACATTACAGCACAAATAATGGCCAGACACACGAGCCTCAGACACAAGCTGAGGAGATGGTCCTTTAGTCAACCACATTGCAGTATATGGACTCACATCCATGAGCATATAGACAGCACAAAAAGGATTTAGTGCATTGTTTACGCAAAAATAAAAGGAATTTTGGAAATGATGGAGTGGTTGTTCTTGGAATAATTGCAAGTAATGGCATGTGTATATGTTTGTAGTATATTTTGTGTGTGTATCAAATGCTCAATGAATCATAAAAAATTTGTACTGTTGAAAATAAGTACTGTCATTTATTCCCTACAATTTGATTTATAAATATATCCAAATCACTTAATTTAGATGAATTGAGTTATAAATTAGATAATTAGATGTTCATTCTCTATCAATCTATCATCTATCTATCTATCATCTATCTATAAATATATATAAAATGTTGATTAAATGTCTTATATACAGCTGTTTAGTTGTTTAGATTAATGTCTATTGTTATAGTCAGAATTACCAAGGATGCTATATACTTGAAAATATCTATTTATGTTTTTTTCAGGTATTTTATCTATTTTAAAATTATGTTAAATTTTAATGTTTTAGCAAGGTTTACTCAATATAAAACTTTGTCAATTTTTAAAAGTCAATAAGAACAATTGCTTCTCTAACAGCATCTAAAAATCAAGTAGCATTGTATGTATAATTACACACACACACACACACACACACACACACATATATATATATATATAAAATTTTACTAAAAGCACTTGTTTATAAAATGGATGTTCATCACTAAACACAAATGCCATAGGGACTTTGAAAGCCATAGAAATAATGTATTCATACTTGTATTACTTAACTATGTAAGAAAGCATTGCCTGAATGGTTCAAATATTTTAGCTCACTTAAACCTATCATCTTCTAATAATTTACTTTATTTGAAGATTGTTCTTTTCTTAGAGTATATATGCAAAAGTTAAAAATTTTCCCTTCTTGGAATATTGTTTAATGTCTGTTTCTAGGTGATATTTTAACAAGAGCTATGTGTTCTACTTTATTCTTACATGCAGAGTATGTGGTTGTGGAATAATATACCTTTTTGGGTGTTGTTTGATAAAATGCTGAATGATGTGATTGATTCATATTTATTTAGTCATAATCATTCAAAATAATCATTCTATTTTGAAGCCATTATTTATTTGGATTTGACTGAAAAATGTCAACAGTCTGTAGCTATGACTTCTGGTTTACCAATTCAGTTAACAAACATTTATGTCTACTTGTTTAGGCCCAGATTAAATTTCTTAATTAAAACATGACAAAAGCTATACAATTCTGTGTTCTTTGGCCAAACCACTAAATTATCAGAGAAAAGATTTTGGCACATCAGTGAAAACTGAAATATGTGTTTTCTAATAATCTAAAACTTGCTGTTTTTCTAACAATTCAGTGAGGAATTTAGTGCACATATCTGCCATTACTGAAAATGAGTAATTTATATTGTTAAATAGTCACAATATAAAAATATATTTAACAATTTATTCCTAAATTTTGAATTCAAACTCAGGTTTGATTTTGAAAATATATTTTGAAGAAAATGTGAGATTGTCAAAACATAAACACAATTTCTATCTAATGTCATGCATTATATTTTCCATTAAACACATTGTTTTATTTAATAGGTTTTTTCTTAATCATTTTCTGAAGCAGAAATGATTTGAGATGGAATTTATATTGTTAAGTTGCACATACTCTTTTCTATTTCCATTGTCCTACCTTTATTTCCTCACGTTCAGATTTAGAAACTGTGTGAAGACTCAAAATAAGCACCTTGATCTTGTTAATATTATTCATCTCTTTTTTATAGATCACTTTTGTGCTTTGACAATTTCATGTGTATATACATATATATATACATAATATATTATATAATTATATAATTTATATTTATATAATTTATATATAATGTGATTTATTTTATATAATATATAAATATAGGTTTATATATGTGTGTGTGTGTATACACATATACATATATACAGACACATACATTTTCTATTCTCCACTCTCTATCATCCGTCTCTCATCTCTTCATCACCTATGTTTTTCTACCAGTCTCCTTCTCGGATTCAATATCTTTGGTTGCTTTCTGTGTATCCCGTTTTGTTAACTGAAGATTAGGATTATCCTTTAAAGCCTGGTGGGGGATCTCTGGTAGACCTGATAATTGAATGCAATGGCTCATCTTGTCTCTAAATTATTAGTAGCAAATAGTTTAGCAGTAAAGAGTAAGGTCATCTGAGACTTTCTCATTTAACTCATAATGGCTGACAGGCCCATTCTCATGAAGACCCACTTCAAACAGTACCAGCTACTGAGTTCACAATTGCACTTGACTGGTTTTTGCCGGAAAAGGACTAATGTCCTCCTCCCTGTCTTCTGATTCATACATTCTTTCTGCTATTTGTTTTGCAAAGTTCTGTGATCCTCACTTGAGCAGTAAAGGACATGGGAAGGATGACTCGTTTGAGGGTTAATAGTGATGCATCACTTTTGTCCACATGTTAAGCCATTCTGAGTCTCTGTGTACACCAGCATTCACTGAAAGGGAGCCTTTTATGAAGAAAGTTGAGAAAGTGTTTACCTATGGATGTAATCATAAATAATTGTAATGTGTATTCTAAGTATTACTTGTCTCAATGTTCTATAAACATTGCTTCCCATTTATTTTCTGATTTGTCAATAAAAGCAGAGCAGTCATGACAGGAAAGTATAGAGCTGGACTTCTAATCCCAATCAGGGTAGGGGAAGAGAGCAGTAAGAAAACAGTATTCACCAGGAAGAAAGTGTTGAGGTGACACCATTTGAGCACACATGAAGTAGAGAGAGCCAGATCAATACTAAATGTAAATATCTCAGGGTCTTTGGTTGGGAGATAGCCAGATCAGTTTAGAAGATTAGAATAGATTAATAACTGCTCAGATATTGTGCCATAACCTTCTTAAATATATCTAATAGTCTCTGTCTCATTTATTTGGAAGCTAGCCAGTATAAAAAAAAGATCACTTTTAAAATTACACTAACATCTTTTATATTGTAGCACATAATTCTTGTCACATAATTTCAATGTTTGGTATATTATGTCGAAGTCTTTGATCCAATTGAAATTTAATTTTGTTCAAGATGAGAGACAAGTGCTTGGTTTCATTCCTCTACATGTGAACAGGCAGTTTTCCCAACATTATTTGTTGATGATTCTGTTTCCTTTAGCATGTTGCTTTGTGTTTGTCATTTCATGGAGTTAATGGTTCTTCTATTCTGTTCTATTGGATTACTTGTTTGCATTTGTGCTAGTTTCATTCTTTGTTATTACTGTGACTCTATAGTGTCACTTGAGATCAGATATACTAAGGACTTAAATCTTACTTGTTTTTGCTACAGAAATACCTTAGATACTTGGGGTCTTTTGTCTTTCCATCTTAAATTTAAGATTTTTTTTTCATATTTCTATGACTAGATAGCCAAAACATTTTATTGGATGAATCCCTATATCTTAATGTTACTGTATTGGCTATTAAGTTTTAACATTCTCATTTGGAAAAGGGTACCTTCAAAATAGCATATATAATTTTAAAGAAATTAGGGATCTTAGTAATATACAAGACAGTAAAATGCATGTATGCATGAGTTGTATAAACAAATGTTCTTTCTTACATGAGCAGTATTAATGGTGTTTCCTGATGAACAAAGACACTATAGGTTACAGCAGATAAAGGATCATGAGCATCAGCTTCTGAGAAAACAAGAAATCTGATTCTGACCCTCCAATGAGTAGCTGCTGCTATTAATTCAGAAATTCACATGATTTGCATTTGCTTCTCATCATCCCTAATGAAAACAGAGTTCTCTTTGAAAATCAGGAGCTCATTGGAGTAAGAGATTAAAACAAACATCAAGAATGTTAAGAATAAAGGAATATGTGATTAATAAAAGTTTTAATAGAATTACATGTAAGTAAAAGAGATTAAACAGAATTAACAGATAAACAATAATGAGAACATCTGATTAATGAGTGGTATATTTTTTGATTAGCATGTTAATTTGTTAAGTTGTATAGATTGATATTTATGTGAATTAAGAAACTGAAATTGTGATATGATATTTCAGATTAATATTTTCACTATAATGATCATTATTGTCCTTACATAAATCATTAACAAAATCATTGTTAATTTGATCAAAGTAGTGAACAGACAATGGAAACAAATATAGTTGGTGTTAAATATCAAAAACCATATTATACATTACCAATGCCCCTTAAATGATCCATTTACAGTCAAATTTTAAAGTCCAGTAACAGTGTTTTCTATAGTATTTCATATATCTCACTGCTGTTATAAACAACTTGTAGGGCATTTATTTAAATTTAGAAATATAATGCTTTTGCATTTATTTTTTTCCTTTTTTACTGGATATTTTATTTAATTACATTTCAGATGTCATTCCGTTTCCCATTTCACCTCCCCAGAACCCCCATCCCATCTCCTCTCCTTCTTTTTGCTTTTATGCCATTTCAATTACATGCAGGTATTAAGTTCAGTTCTAGGTTGAGGAACTAGTGATACAATAGATGCAAATAGCAAAGAAACAAGCAGGATAATGCATTTAAATCTATTAATTATTATAAGTAATTTATGAACATAGCTTAAAATGAATCATTTTTAAAAGTTACATAACCATCTGGAATTCTTTGCTTACTAACACTCTTCCTCACTTTCTTTTCATATGTCTTTTAAGGATTAGCCATCCTTTCCTGGTCATTTCCTAGTTTAATGAAAATGCAATTATGCATTTCTAGTGTATAAATCTAAAAATTCATTTCATCCATTATTTTGGCAACTTTAATGAATAAATAATTTTCTTCATAATTACTCATACATTGTTCTCTTTACATTGTTCTCTCAGCTTCTGTCTTTCTCCTTCTCTCCTACTCTATCTCTGTCTCTTTCCTAGTCTTTTCCCCCCCCGATCCTCTTTTCTCTGTCTTGTTTTGTTCACCTTTCTCTTCCTCATTAATTTATTACCCTAGCAATATGAATTACTTTACCTTAGGGTCTGGGTCTTCTACATAGCTAACTTCATCACATTGCGGTTATAGAGTTATATTTTATATCATGAAATATATTATCCAATAATAGATAATTTTTGCTAGAATTTATTGCTAAAATAAAGTTTTATCCTTACTCATTCTTTAGTCATGTATTTATTTAGCAAAATGTATTGAATGGTCATCATTCATTATGTATTAATTCATCCAAATAGTTTTTAAATTTGTTCAGAAGAAAAAGTTTACAATATCCCATCAAATACATGTTGACACATAAGTAAGACAACTTGGGAAAAATAGACTTTTGGACAAATACAAAATCAAAAGTTGTAACTGAGAGAGCTATAGGATCTAACTTCTCTCAGCCACTGTGGGACGGATATTATAGAGCAATGTTCGTATGTACACACAGATACCATTATTCTTGTCTTCATTTGCATAAGTATAATTGTTAAACTTCATAGAAATAATGTTTCGTTCATCTGAAATCATTCTTGAAATAGTATTTCTAGTCTCTTCCTTTGCATACCATGATCATCTTCAAAAGCTGACGCTTGTGAAACTATTTGGCATTTAATGGTGCAATGGAGCAAATAAGACTGTTCATAAATCAAGTTGATTTCTATGGGAATTATTCACACAAATAATCCAGGAATCAAATAGTGAGGAGAAATAGTAGCTCACACTGATGATGGTCTGAAAGTGGATTGAAAATAAATGAATTTTTGTTTATTTGTTTTTTGTGTGTGTTGTTTTGTATATCTACATAAGAAGCTTTCCTAAGGTGCATACACACATCTTCCCCTTCAGTGCATGTATTTTGAAAAGATGAAAATTTATTATGTTAATAGAGAAGAGAAATGTGATCTCACTTCACTTTAACCACACACTTTTCTTTGCATTTTGTAGTATGTGAGGGAGAAGTCAAACATAGGTAAATTGATGTAGTAAATCAAGAGAGACTTGCAAACAATTTGTCCACAAAGTAATAAAAACAAAGTAAAGATTTATTGAAGAATGTATTTAGTTGATAAATTTATTTGTAATAACACTTATTTGTAATTTGAAGACTTGACCCAAGCACACTCATTAGCTATCTTTGAAAAAAGCAACTCATTTTATAAATTTATTATTTGCCTTCATGTTATTGGGGTAAGAATTTTATTATAGTAATAAAACTGAGAATTGTTTAAAACAAATGTGAATTTGTTATATTAAATGTGGATTCCATTGTTACATTGCTTTCTCTATAAAGCATTTTCATGAAGAAGGTTTAATGCTGATAATCCTGTTAAAAATTCTTGCCACGATAAGACATCTTTTGTACTTTAGACCCAATTTGTGAAGCATAATTAGTATAACTTTTCTTTCCCATAATTTCTTTGAAGCATTAGTCTTGTGTCATCTCTGTCTGTTGCTCTCCGTAACAAGAGGTACAGTATTATTTGTGACTTTCTTGTATTCTAAGTGTTATGCTAATCTCATGAGTTCTCTTTAATTTTATAGGTTAATAGATATTTCCTGTCATGTTCATTATTAGGGGTATGAGGAATTTTCATAGCGATGACTTTAAATAGCATGTCTGTGATGTGAGAGGCAAAGTACTGTGATTTATGGGCAAGTGTGAACATAAACGTTTTGCTGATTTTTACTTATTACTTTGTTCTTCTTTTGCCTTCAGTGTTACATGAAATGTATTAACCTGTTTTGGTGTTCTCATACAAAGTTTCCTTAGTATGGAAGTTGTAGAATATAAAGGAGCTCAAATTCTTGATCTCCTTTGTCAGAAAATATAAGTACACTGAAGAAAGACATATCCATTTAAGACAGATATCAGATATGTTACTCTTAAGAGTCTCAGATGTATGTCTTCATAAAAGCTTCTTCTCAGTAAACATCACTTTCACTTGTGAGAATAGGACTGTTATATTTTCTACAGTGGAACCTAATCCTTTCTAACATAAAGCTTTGGTTTATCTAGTTAGTATAATGGTTTTAAAGAACTTTGCACATGAATTGTTTGAAACATAATGCTTGAAACAATAGATTTGAAACATTCTGAAGGATGTAAAATATATAAAGATCTTTGTAAAAATGTTATTAGGAAATGTTTCTTTAAATATTATAGTAGGAAATGTTTCTTTAAATATTATATTAACTTTCAACAAAATTGTATAAGCCTCTGGATTAAAACTCACAAAGTAGAAAGAATACTCCAGTGTCCTGGCTACTTTTATGTCAATTTCACTGGAGTCATCAGAGAGTAAGGAGTCTAGATTGAGAAAATGCCTCAATGAGATTGGGATATAGGTAAGACTACAGAGAATTGTTTTAATTTGTGATTGGAGAGTGTTCAGGACATTATGGGTGATGCCATCCATTGGCTGCTGTTTGTGGGTTCTATAAGCTGGCTGAACAAGGCATGAGAAACAAGCAAGCCAGTAAGAAACATAAATTCATAGCCTTTGCATTGGGCACTTACTTCAGGTTCCTGCCCTGGATAAGTTCCAGTCCTGATATTTGGATGATCAACTGTGATGTGGAAATATAAACCAAAATGAACCCTTTTATCCCAAGTTATTTTTTGTCATGGTGTTTCATCACAGGAAAACAAAACAAAATAAACCCTTAACTAAGACATCTGTTTAGGGCCTGAGTTATCCTCACTAACTCTTTGGTTCCAATGTTTTCCAGCTAGAAGAATGGCACAGTGGGCAGAAGCAGAGTGTAAAATAGTCAGCAGTTAAAACATACCTGTATCAACATTTTAAGCCATAAAAATTAACAATAATCAATAAAATATATGATGTATAAGGTAAATAATTTATTTTATATGAAATTTGACATTTCTAATACTTCAATTGTATAAAATACTTGAAGTCCTTTGGGTACAGAAGGAAAACCCAGGTAATAATGGTTTTATTTGCTCATATCTACCACATTGTTTATATTTTCAATCACTCAGAATACATAAGATTATTTAATATTTATTTCTATATTCCATTCTTCAACTAACACTGAGGAAACTAGGAATGATAAATCTCATATGAACCTTCTAAGTATAAGAGTTTCAATATGATATATGATTAGTTATGGCTGCATTATTAACAGTGTCATGTATACTGTCACAGCTATTTGTAGAATCCAAAACATAACTCTTTAATATTTATCAATATATTAAAAAAAAACACTGAAATAGTGGACCATCCCACAGTCAAACTATCACCCATATTGTCCCTGTCTGCAAGAACTGCAGGGATGGAAATGGAGAGGAGCCTGAAGACAAAAAGGTCCAGCAACAGGCCCAAAGTAGGATCCAGCTCAAGGGGAGGTCCCAATGCCTGACACTATTACTGAGGCTGTGGAGTGCTCACAAAAAGGGACCTATCATGATTGCCCTCTGAAAGACCCAACAAGCAGCTGAAAGAGTCAGATACAGATATTTGCACCCAACCAATGAACAGAAGCCGCTGACCCCTGTGAATAAATTAGGGAAAAACTGAAAGAAGCTGAGCAGGAGGGCGACCCCGTAGGAGGAGGACTAGCAGTCTCAATTAACCTGGACCCCCCAAGATCTCTCAAACCCTGGACCACACACCAGGCAGCATACACTAGCTGATATGAGGCTCCCAACTCATCTACAGCAGAGGACTGCTGGGTCTGGGTTTAGTCAAAGAAGATGCACCTAACTCTCAAGAGACTGGAAGCCCCAGGGAATTTAGAGGTCTGGTGTGGTGGCGGGTATGGGGTGGGGACATGTGTGTGGAGACAGGGGGTGGGAGGAGGTATAGGATGTGGAACAGTCAGAGGGTGAACCTGGGGTGGGGAATAAAATCTGTAGTGTAAAAACGTAAAAATATAAGTAAAAGATGGCCCAGAGAACTCATTGAAATGTTCTAGTCATTCAAACTTCCCTTTAATACACTTACACTGTTCTGCCCTTCTCTTGGAGTAAGTGAGTGATACATTAAAATATTTATCCACATCTACTGCTTTCTTCCATCTTTTTAGTTTCTGTTCTTAATCCAAAAAGTTCAAAACTACATAAAATGCACAAAGACCTTAAATATTATTGTCTTGAAGCCATTGTCTTTCTTTTATATTTTAGGGTAACAGAATCCAAATGCCCTGAATTTGAATACTTTAAGAAACTTTGAGCCTTTGTCTGTTTTACAATGTAGAAGACAGGTGGAATAACATGTGGGTGTAGTAAAAGGTGGTGTTTAGTTTACAAGTCTTTTTGCAGGGCAGCAGACAACTCAACTTGCAGCATACAGGTCCCACAAAAGAAAGAACTAAAGCTGCACAGGAAGAGTGGTGAGAAGAAACTTGAAGGCATGGAGCTCCTCTGTTTATGACCACCTGCAGGGTAGCAGACTGATCAAAAGAATGCTTGTGCAGCTTATCTTCATTAACATTGTGTTGCAGAGGGTCCACATAGGTCACTAAGCATTAAGGGAGAACAATTCTGCAGGCAGCATCTGAGTTTAGTAGGCAGTGAGATGACCATCTCACTGTCCCTTGATATAGTATGACATCATCATCCAAATATGAAGGGAATTAATACAACAGTTTAGAATTTTCTAAAAATATCACATACTGGCATAACTGGCTTTGATTAATATGAAAGGTAAAGAGAATACCCAAACCCAACATATCAAATTGTGCATTTTAGATCTCTTTTAAGTTAAGAAGACTTAGTGGTAAGAATAGATTCTGAAGATTTTTGTTTTCTTTTAGATGAGCTTTTATTTCCTTTCATAAATGTAATATTCTTAAAGAAAAGGAAAAGCAAAAGAGATAGACAAAAGAGAGAAGACAGAGGGAGGAGGAGAAATAAGGGTAGGAGAGAAACTAAAGCATATATATGTCTTGATGTCTCACACTATTTAAGCTACAGAAAAAATAAAATTTTGTTTTTAAAACATACCACAATAGAGCTAGGATAGCTCAGTAAACAGATTATCCAACTCTTTAAATGGTTCTGTATAAACATGTAAAATATCAGAAATTTATTTCTCACAATTCTGTAGACTGGGAAGCCAAAGATGCTGAGAAGCTCATAAAAAATTGTGTTGTTGCTCTTTCTCGTGGGAATCAGCAAGAGATCTCCCTAAGACCTCAAAAAACTACTTACAGCATTTTCCATTTTCCTTTGGTCCTGCAAAACCCATCATTATACTCCTTCTTGCTCTTTTTAAAACTTAATTGCTTTTACATGTAAGTAGTCATAGGTATGCATATATGTTACTAAGTGAAACCTCTTCAGTCTGCATACTGTTACCTGCATGCATGATTTCAGATCTGTCTGTTCATTTGATATTAGACAACTAATTGGTGTGATCTTCCTTAGGGAAGACTATTTTTCCCCATTCTTAGCATTCCTTGGCTGCTTATAGTTAATTCTTTGTAATGATGTTTTTATTGGAGCACATAATGATCAACATTTGGTAGAAGATTTTGTTTGTGTTTTCAAAATTCACAAATTTTTCTTTAAAATATCTGTTGATGCTTTCACAATCAAATGAGTTATATTTAACACAATCAATGGAGTTATATTTAACACAGAGAAAGATATAATTAATGTTATATTAACTATGAATATTTGACAATGTGAAATACATACTCTGGTAAGGAGAAAGTTCCTATAATCAGGAAAAATACTGAGATTCATTCATTTCTGTGCGTATCCATTGTTTAAGAACCCTGGTCCTTGAAATCTAACTAATTTTTTATTTCTCAAATATTAATACATTTTAGACTCATATCTGTATAAAATATATACAAAAACTCACATACATTGCAGTAATTTATTTTAATTACACCTGATTTATCCATCCTGAATTTCTTTTGAAATATAAAGGATTAATAATAACACTTTTCTCCTGCAACACAGGATGCTATTCTAATTTTCTTCTTAATTAACTCTGGCATGGTTCCCAGTTGTTCTTGTAGCTTCTCTTTACTTTACTTCCATAGCTTCACAATGGTCAGTCATGAGAATGGACTGTGAAATAAGCTGCGGCCTCCTCTGGTGGATTTATCTCCTCATAGTTCACTGAAATGTTACTCCAGCAGAAGACATTTCCATTTTCTGAATATGTGTCTTCAGGCTTAACTTCTGTGTGTGTGTGAAAACTGTTTTATATATTGTTAGATTCTCTGTCAAATAGCTTACCAGATTGTAGTTCTATAGTAATGGATGAAGTTCTTTTATTATTTTAACACTGAACTCTCTGATCTTCCTTATGGACACATTTGTTAGGTGGCTAGCTCATTTTTTTAAAATAAATTAATGTAATAAGGTATAACGTGCGCCTCCCGCGTTGCCCCACGCCCGTGGGTGAGAAAACACGAGAGATGCAATTCGGGTAGTTACTGCAAAACGAGGACTTTTTACTGTGTATCACACACGTGGAAAGCGCGGAAGACGCACAAGGGCGGAAGGCAGAAGGGCGGAAGGCAGAAGGGCAGAAGGACTGAGACACGGGAGGGGCCTAGCCTAAATACAGCCTAGAGTGACGTATTCACTTCTGATTGGCTGTTTGCTCACCACCCAATATTAAGCCTCGGGATTGGCAGTGACTTTGGCGCGCTTCCTGCCTGCCTTTGCAGCTGCGCAGATAATTGTTTACATCTGGAGAAGACACGAGGCCAGCGCCATCTTGAAATGGAAGATTATATCACTGTTAACAGTGGCTTCCTACAATAAGGTCAGTTCTAGGTTGAGGGTCTTGCAATACAATAGATGCAAATAGTCAAGAAACAAGAAATACAATAAACATAAATAGTCAATAAAAAAAGCAAGGCATTAAACCCAGTTACGTGAACACTCCTGTGATCACTGTTTTTAAAGACTTATCAGGACGACCAAAGTATCTACTTCCCTATCCTAGCCCAAGGTCATTTTCATGTCTGAAGCCTACTTCAAGTTTTTTTTAAACTTATCATAAATAGAAAATTTTAATGGCAGTTCAATTATTTTTTATATCAGTTATTCAATTAAAGAACCACACATAAAACTCTCACATTTACATAATTTGACAGCTGTCTCATTTGAGAGATACTTCTTTGAGGATATTATCTTTACTATTGCCTCATTGTTTTAAAATTATGACTATGTTGCTAGGCATTGCACAGTAAGAGACTCCCAAATTATATTCTGAACATGTATATATCAACACCATACTTATGAAATTTTGTGTAATAAATACCCTCTCTGTGTCATTTTTCAAAATATTTTTTTATTTTTATTGGTTATTTTATTTATTTACATTTCAGATGCCATCCACTTTCTCCATTTCCCCTCCCTAGAAAACTCCTATTCCATCCCCCTCCTTCTTTTTGCTTTTATACCATTTTAATAACATGCAAGTATTAAGGTCAGTTCTAGGTTGAGCAACTAGCAATACAATAGATACAGGTAGTAAAGGAACTAGCAAGACAATAAACACAAATAGTCAAAGAACAGGAACGGCAATAAACAAAGTTCCCTGAACACTCCCTTGATTACTGTTTCTAAGAGCTTATCAAGATGAACAAAATATCTAAGCCTATTTCCCTATCCTAGCCTAAAGTCTTTTCATGTCTGAAGCCTACTTTCTTGTTCTAGCCTAAAATTTAGATTCCTGCCTGAAATTACTTCTTTGTTCTAGACTAATGTCAGATTCCTGCCTGAAGCCCACTTCCTTGTCCTTGGCCAATGTTATATTCTCCCCAAGCAGCCCATTTCCTTGTCCTTGGTCCATGTCAGATTCTTGACAAACAGCCCCAAAAGCTCTCCACCTCTCCCCTTTTTTTATTTCATAAACAAGACTGAGCTTGTCTTAGGCTGTTCTGACAAGAATGCCTTCCTTACCTGTCATGGAACATGTATTATTAAAAGCAATGCACTTATGTCTTAGGTTGGTAAGGCTCTCTGCAGAACCTTACCAGATCTTGGCTTGCCAGCCTGTTAATTTAATAACTTTGTCTGGGGGCCCATTTTGTGTTTCAAGCCATGTACGCTGGTTGCCAATATGTTGATGTTTAATAAAGACAAGCTTTAACACAATGGGCAGGAATAAAAGCATTCCCAGAACAAAAAAGGGCTAGCATGATCAAGCTATATATGCCATTCTTGAAGCTTGATTAAAATATAAATACTGACCTCAACCCATGGGTAATTTTATCAGCAGTATCTTCAGCATCAATGCTCAGGCTCAGCAGAGCAGCATTCTTTAAATTCCTAAGCTCACTACGCAAAGTTATAACACCCAGAGAGGTGTAAGAACTATGCCAAATATTCGGCAAGTGTCTTTAAGCATTTTCCTAATTATAATGATTACCACTGTAAATTTTAGAACTAACAGGAATCCAATGGTGTTTAGAATGACACTCGAGATGTCTCCTTACCCTTAAACTCTGAACCTCCTTCCAATAATTTGAATAGGATAAAAAGCATCAATCCTTTGTTCCAAATGCCTATCTAAATCCTCTTGTATATTCAACCCATTAGTAACATTTTTTGCTAAATGATTAACAAAAGTCACTGTCTTAACTTCTTGTGTCACAGCCATTGCAGAAGCAGTGGTGCTGGCAATTAATGTCATTAAAGCTGTTATACCAGCAATAAGCCCACTACTCTCTTGCTTCTGCTTAAAGCCTAACTCACTTCTTCTAGTACTTGCAAGTTTTTTTCTAAAGGCCAAGGTTTTGTGACACTCAGGGCAATAAAACAAAAGCTGACTCCTTCATAACTGACTTGCTGGATTTCAACATACTAGCACAATTATTGTTACAATCAATGCAACTTACATTAAATACTGTAGAAGAAACAAAAGTATTTTTAACTTGAGCCTTAACACATGTACTAACACCTGTTTGAAATCCAGATTCTCTCTCAACTTTATCTCTTGCTAACATAACATCATAGAGAACTGCAGCTAACTTCCAAAAATGTCTTTAAAAATGTCCAGAACCAGCCTTCCAAATGAAGATTGTTATTTCCAATATTGGATTGATTTCAAGACCAATACATGATTGAATCTGAATAACTGGTAACATTTAAGAAAAATACGAGAGTCATTATACCTTCTCTTTTGGATTTGTGTTCCAAAAGTTTGAAAAACTTGAGGCAAGGCAGCTTGTCCCATCAGGGGTGTAGGTAAGCAAAGGTGGGTCAGGAACACATTTAGCTTCCCAGTCACTCTTGTCAGTGCACTCAGCAAGCTCAAAGGTCAGCATCATTCTTTGTCCCAACACCAGCGTGTCTCACTTATCGATCTGTCAGCCAACATGCTCCTTCAGCATACTGCAGAAAACCACAAACATGCCCTCTTCCCCATATTACATACCTGATCGGGATCATGCCATATGCCAGTAAGTGTATCCTTCCCTTTCACCTATGCTTAAGTATGCCTAGTTCTAGAGTGCCATAGACACTCAGCAGAAAGTTTCTTGGCATCCAAATTTTTTAAAAAATTTAAAATAAAAAGAGAATGATTTAAATATATTTGTTGTGTACAGGGATATACCTCACCCCTTTTTTATTTTATGAAAATATAGTTTTAAAGTTCCATGGGCCCCTTCCACATTCCCTTGTCCTTGCCAATTATAAGGAACCCCAGTAATATGGGTAATATTAAATTGCTTTCAAAAAGTCTCAAATATTCTACTGTGATAGCCAGATCCATTATCTGTTTTTTGTTTGTTTTGTTTTGTTGATTCAGGGAGTCTATAACTGTGACTCTAGCTGAGAGTCCTAGCATTGGGGGATATGAAAACTAAAGTGGCCACCTCCTGTAGCCAGGCAGGACTCTCATTGGTGGGATAAGTATAGAAACCTTCCCACAGAACCTTAGACCCAAAGTTTGTCTTGCCAACAAGAATTGCAGGGTCAACAAAGGAACAGAGACTGAGGTAATGGCCCTCTGAAGGCTCCCCTAACTTGAGACTCATCCCATGGGCAAGATCCACTCCCTGACACTGTTAATGATACTCTGTTACATTTACAGAGAGCAGTGTAACATAATTGTCCTCTGAGAGACTTCACTAATTAGCTGACTGAAACAGATGAAGAGGTCCACATCCAAACAATAAACAGATCTCAGGGAGTCCTGTGGAAGATGTACAGTTTTGTAAATTCAGTCCTATCATATTATTAAAAAAATCAGATAAAAATACAGCTGGTAGAATCAGTGCATCCTTTTAATCTCAGATATTTAAGAAAATGAGGTAGAAAGATTATGTGAACTCAGAGGTTCAAACATATGATTGCTGAACATACTAAGACACTGTCTCCAGTATAAAAATGGTCAGAGAAATATGGGAACCAAAGAAAAAAAATATACACCAAATTTTCATATTGTAGAGTTGTTGTGTAGGTGGGCAGTAATTAAACCTAGAATACATAATAAATAACTGTGAATTGATGTTAAAAGAAAGTTACTAATATGAGTCAAAAAGAGTAGAATGAGAACATAGAATTTTTATGTTCTAAAGAATACTATTTATATTTCTTTAAGAAATATATTAAAAACAGAAAATAAAACAATTGAATAATAGCAAATATCAAAGCTTAAGGAACTTAAATTTGACCCATCAGTGTTCTGTTAGAATTACAAATAGCAGAAGATTTAGAACAATTAAAATATACAGATTCAAAGCTAAAATATACCACAGACGTCCTCCTTACCTTACATTATGATGTCAAAGCCACTACAGTCACACAGCCAATTATCTCTCTCAGAGACACTTATGTCTCTGCTTTGGTAATAGCATACTCTAAATATGTTGAGATGAATATTTATAATAATCTTTACTGACCCCGGACTTTGTTAAAATCTATCTCAAAGTCTGCAGTTTTGGTGTGTGTGTGTGTGTGTGAGTGTGTGTGCGCGTGCGCGCGCATGCACATGTGTTTCATACAGCTCTTTTTACCAAATTAGAATATTCTGTCCTGGAGGAAGGAGGGCAACTTGTCTTATAAGACTCAGGAATATTATGAAATTTACATTTCATAAAGTTTACAAGGTATGCAAAGCTTACAAGGCTTATAAGACTGAAAACTCATAGAATTACCTTGGGTCAAGAGGCAATAGTGGCATGGCCCTTATGAGAGTAACCAACTCTTGCGTACTTTTGGATTTGAGGCTTGTTCCTAAGAATGGAACTCTTTCTGTAAGGTGTACTCCTAGCTAAATTCTTAACACTGGGTATTTGGTTGGCCATGGGAGTAGAAAAAAAGAAAAGGAAAAAGAAAGTAAACATTGCTTTTATTTTGCTACATTGTCATGTTTTTAAACTAAATACTTGATTTTAGACTCATAAATTATACTTTTGTAAACTTTGATCATAGAAGTTTCTGCATCAAACAGTGGTTAAGATAAAGAATTATAAATGATTAAAATGAGAAAAATAAAAAGCTATGAAAGCTCTGACCTAAATTGTCCATCTGTATCATCTTTGTCATCATGTGTCAAGAAGCAATACTGTAGAGAGAACAGAAATAGTGTAAGATCCTGAAGATGGGAGGAATGCTATATAATGCTGCTATCTTCTTAACACGATACAACTAATAAACTCAGCGACTCATGGCAGCTATGGTTACTTACATACAATCAAGCCAGTCAAAAATCTCAGTATGAATTGAGGACCGATAAGACCCCAGTGTAAGCTGAGGAAGGACAGTTATTTTTATACTGTACTTTAATACATAAAACCACAGTACTGACTGGATGCATTCAGATATAAACAAAAAATAATAAAACTCTTAGGTTTCTGTTGATGTGATAAAATACCACAAATGAAAACAAATTGGGAGGAAAGGGTTTATTTCACTTACACTTTAACTGTCCATCATTTAAGAAATTCATGTCAGATACTCAAGGCAGACACTAGAAAGTAGAAATTGAAGCTGAGGACACTGTGGTCTGCTTTCTTATAGAACTCAGGACTGCTAGCCCAGTGATGGCAGAGTCCATAGACGGGCCATGCTACATCAGTTATCAATCAGAAAATTCATCACAGTCCAATATGGTATAAATAGTTTGTCAAATGAGGTTCTGGAGTTCATTTAGGATATGGGGTATGGGGAGGGGACTTGAGGGGTTAGTAGAGACAGAGAAAGGCAAAGAATGAGAGAGAGAGAGAGAGAGAGAGAGAGAGAGAGAGAGAGAGAGAGAGACAGAGAGGAGTTTTAGAGTATTACATGTAGAGAGACAGGAGGAAAGAAATAAGGAAAGAAGGGACAGAGTGGGAACAGGGCAAGAGAGCAAGAATAAAGAGAAGAGGGGGCAAGCAGCCCCTTTTATACTGAGTTAGGCAAACTTGTGGGGTGAAGCCTGGAATAAATGCTAGCATTCCCCCTTTTAGTTTAATCAAAAAAAGCAAAAATTAAAAAGAAGTGATGGTGAAGCAGGAATAGGGTCATTGTGATCTTTAGCTACTTCCAAGTGACTTTGGTAAGATGTGTCTCTAGGAAACCTAAGAAAATGAGAATGGGAATGTTGGTCTAGTCTTAGGAGACTTGGCTATTTCCTTGCTGTTCAGGGTCTGTGGACCATCTGTTGATAGATAGGAAGGAGCAGAACCAGTAGAAGCATCTGTGTCTGTGAGAGAAAATTGGATCATCTGTAGGTTGGTTTGCTTCTCTGGAGCTGTTGTGGATGTAGTAAACTCCTGGACTTGACAAGATGCTGAAATACACACCACACACACACACACACACACACACACACACACACACACACCATGTGTACACTCTTGTATATGCATGTGTATGTGTCTGTCTGTATTACAGGTATAAAATAAAGTTAAATATGTTTGGGAGTAAAGAATTCTTAGGAGTATATTTGAAACAGAAAAATCTCCAAAGAAGAAATATAAACAGCTGAGAAATGTTTTTTCAAATAATGAACCCTTAGTTTTCAAGAAAAGTGAAATAAAATTACACTGATATTTGTTTTCTTTCCATAGTCATAATGGGTAAAATTATATTTTATAAAAAATACCATTCAGCTGGGTGGGGATGATGCAGGCCTAAAATCCCAGCACTTGAGCAGCAGAGGAAGGCAAGGCAGATCTCTGAGTGTAAGGCCAGCTTGCTCTACAAAACAAGTTCCAGGACAGCCGGGGTGACATAGAGAAAACCTGTCTTGAACAAACAAACACACAAACTAACAACCACAAACAAACAACCCCCTTATGAAACAAAACAACAACAAAAAAAAAACCAACCCCAAATATAAAAACATCTAAAAACCCCAAATGAAATCCTAACCAAAATCCATACCAAAACAAAACAACAACAACAAAATCAAATGCTGCCATGGATGTGGTTCTGAAACTGAAATACACATTCATATTTCATGTAAACCTTTTAAAATTCAATGTAGAGTTTTCCCCCAAACCTAGAAATAAATATAACATATACCAATAGTTCAACCTTTGTGAAGCATATTCCTCAAGACTCTATACACTATCTCAGAGATTCTTGCTTATCCATATTCAATGCTGTTTTATTCCCAATGATCAGGAGAACAGAGATAGCCTAAATGTCCATCAACAAGCAAAAATGAGCAATGAAAATCCAGTACATATACACAATATAAATGTGCACAGAAAGACAAACTCCCTATGTTGCTGCCTTTCATATGTAAATGCTTAACTAGAAACTTTTCTTTCTTTCTTTAGTAAGTATGTGTCTGCACATGAGTGTACACACATGCTCACGAGTTTTTCATTTTATGGTTCTCCATGTTATGTACTAAGATAATCTTTTACTAAACCTGACACAAACCATTTCAGCTAAACTCACTGGCAATCAAGCCCTTAGTATCTTCTAGTTTCCATCTCCTATGCTGAGTTTTCATGTACATGCTGAAGTTTGAACAGCTACTCAGATGCAAATGGAAGTTGTTATGATTTCATAACAAGCGTTTTACCCCTTAAGCCATCTCCTTATTCTATAGGAATATTCAGCACCTTGGTAGAGTCTATCTGTCTCAAGTATAGATTTTCTTTTGTTCTTTCAAGGGCAAGTGATTTATCACTCCATTATACTTGGTAATCTAACTAGCCATAGGAAGGTTGGGCTTAAAGCAATTTAGGAAAATTTCCAACAGTTAAAAGAATCACTCTACCTTAGTTCCTTACTTTGTTTTATATAATCCCAGCCTACCCAACTGCTTATGTTTATGACCTGAACTGTATTTATTATGTCTTTCCATGGTCTATTGAAGGAAATTACGGTTTATCTTTGTGATATGACTATAGGCTCCATATATAACTTTACACCATTATGCTTCTACTATTTGAATTTCAAAATAATTTAAGATTTTTTTGTGTGTGTTCCTTTACCACAGTAAAGGGAAATAGGCATTTTTCCCTTCTTGATATTATTTAAAACTCTCCTGAACTCTTAATTGCCCATTCTCATGTGTTTAATATAAACAGACCCTGGTAGTTTATGTGTCAGTAGCAGAAAAATATGTCTTTATTCATAAGATAAACATCTCCTTAAAGTTATTTTATATCAGATCTCTATATCTATGAATATTCTTTCCTCGCCATAGGCCAATATCTAAACAAGACCCTATACTGCTCTTTGAAATAGCACTCTATTGTACTATACAACATATACTTCATTCCTTAACTCCACTAACTGTCCAATCGTGTCTTACTGGTACCCTTTGTCTACTACATGACTCAGATTCTCAAATCTTACTAGCTTCATTTAATCTTTATTTATTTACTCTAAACAATCCCTCATTTCATGTAGAAACACACACAATATTTCACATGAAGCCCAGAATGCAAAGAATACTAATGGCTTCCACACAAATGCCATGCGATTCTGGGCACTGATGTTCTGAAAGTCTTTTAACTGTTCACTCCATCTTAAAAGAAGGAGTTTACACTTATGCGTCATATAAAGCATGAGTATTTTAAAACTTAGTTGACTAAATGAATAAAGCATATCATTTTTGCTGCCCTAGTTACTTCAAGGTGACTTTTGATACTGTTGTTCAATTCTGTCTTTCCTCAGGAATCAATAACCTTGATAAATTGTATAGGAGTACTCAAAGGCTACAACTGTCATGCTTTAATCAGGAGATGAAAAAATAGAAAAAAGACTATGAAGCTTTGTCTTCATGTTCTTCACAGGGGTAAGCAGAGAAAGATCCCCTGGTGAATACTTTATATATTGGATTCCTTGCAAATATTACAGTTGAATATATATATTTCAAGAACTAGACATTGCTAGATACAGAAAACAGTGATCCAAAACTGCTCTAGGTAAGTGGCGAAGGCTAAATTACCATCTATTTAACAGTTTCATCCTGTCTTAATGTGAACTTAAAATGTTTCTATGAACTCAAAGCTTTTCCAGCTGTGGTACATTTTCCAAGAAGAAAAGTGAAAGATTACATGCTTGGCAGAGTTACTTCTACTTCTTTAATGATGAAAGAACTCCCAGGAATCCCTGATAGACGAAATTTGCATAAGCTAGAGGATTTATTTACCCAGGCAAGACTTCACATAGAAAATTCAATGATTTAATAATTCCATACCACTTAAGCTATTTGGCATCTAGAACTTCAAGGATCTCCTGCCTAGAAGACAATTAGAAGCAGAGAAAGCCATGGAAAGAAACAATTTGAAAGGATTTCTTTGCTAATGTACGCAAAAATGAATTGCACTGAGCAGCTACAGGTGCTCTACGAACAATAGATGGATAAATGGGTATCATTAGTAGTCTATGCTTGCTGCCAGAAACAATATGACATCTGTAGTGTTTTATACTATGTGGTAGGTAAGGCTCCAAAGTGTATATTTCGTGGCTGGTGCCCACAGAAGCAAAGCACCACACAGAGACACAACTTTTAAGTTCTTCTCCTCCTTGAAATAAAAGAAGATGGGAATTGATGCCTTATGTTAATTTAAAAATCAAATAAAAAATGTGCTGTAGTTCTTTGAAAAAAATAAATCTCTGAGGGCCATTAATCCACAGCACAAAATCAAAGGGAATACTTAATCCATCAAAAAAAATTTTAAACATCAGATGCGTTTGAATTTTTAAAATTTATTTCTAAACATTAATGACTGCCATCCTTTCAAAAGAAAAGGCTCTTTGTAGGTGTTAAGGAAGTGGCTTCTTTCATGATAGCTAAATCTAAATGAAGCCTAGACAGTAGTATATTTTATTTTACAATTTTAAGGAAACTTGGTGAAACGCAATATGTGCTTCTTCTAAATAGATGATAGAGTCAAAAGCAACAAGCATCATCTGCCTACCTTATCATAGAAAGAATACCCATTTCAGGTTTTAGTCCTGAGAATATATGCACAAAGGTCCACAGCATTAGTATGTTAAGTGTGTATGGAACTAATTCTCATAGAGAGTTGAATTTGTTTGTTGTTCATATCTTTAACATGTATTACAACTTAGCTTCCAACCAGAAATGGCCACATCTTCTTTCACACTTTAATTTAGTCACAGTAGAACAGAGAACACAGTATATTAGTCTTATAAATAAATTTTCTAGCAAATAATAGTCTTATGAGGTTTATGTGTGCAAAATATTGGAATATTACCCTATCACATTTTGCTGCCAATCATTTAAATTTTTTATATTCTTCGAATTCAGGGTCTCTTAAGCACGGTATTTTATATTCATATGACATAATTTAACTTTCCATTGTGTGAGTTAAGTTTTCATGCTGAAAAGAGAAATGGATTTTTGTATCTATGTACGCATTCATTGATGCATTTGAAACACTGAGTGCCTCATATGGAAATAAAACTTCCAAGTTCTAAGGACTGAGTCATAAAGGATATAGTTTCTGCCTAAAGGAGGCTGAATAATAGAACCACAATAAGTGTTAAGGCACAGGACATGGATAACTATATTCACAGAAGTCACATGCTATCCAGAGAGATTTTAGTTCCAATGACCAATGTGCCCAGTTACATTTATTGGACTGATAGTCCATCCTGGCACATGTCCCCTTCACTATCTGAGGAAAAAAAAATTCCTTTTCCAAATATATTGGGTTCCGGTAGCCTTCCCGGAGAAGTACCTTGTTTAGAAAATCTTTTGTTCAACTTCCTTTGTACCTGAAAGTTTCTTGTTGTTGTTGTTGTTGTTGTTGTTGTTGTTGTTGTTGTTGTTGTTGTTGTTGTTGTTGTTGTTGTTGTTCTTCTTCTTCTTCTTCTTCTTCTTCTTCTTCTTCTTCTTCTTCTTCTTCTTCTTCTTCTTCTTCTTCTTCTTCTTCTTTCCCCTTCCCCTTCTTCCCCTTCTTCCCCTCTCCCTCTCCCTCTCCCCCTCCCCTCCCCCTTCCCCCCCACCCTTCCCCCTCCCCTCCCCCTCCCTTTCCTCCTCTCCTCCCTCTCCCTCTCCTCCCTCTCCTTCTCCCTCTCCCTCTCCTCCCTCTCCCTCTCCTCCCTCTCCCTCTCCTCCCTCTCCCTCTCCTCCCTCTCCCTCTCCTCCCTCTCCCTCTCCTCCCTCTCCCTCTCCTCCCCCTCCCTCTCCCTCTCCTCTCTCTCCCTCTCCCTTTCCTCTCTCCTCCTCCCTCTCCCTCTCCTCTCCTCCCTCTCCTCCCTCTTTCTCTCCCTCTCCTCCCTCCTTCTCTCCCTCTCCTCCCTCTCCCTCTCCACCCTCTCCTCCCTCTCCTTCTCCCTCTCCCACACCTCCCTCTCCCTCTCCTCCCTCTTCCTCTCCTCCCTCTCCATCTCCCTCTCCCTCTCCTCCCTCTCCCTCTCCTCCCTCTCCTCCCTCTCCCTCTCCCTCTCCTCCCTCTCTCCCCTCCCTCTTCCTCTCCCCCTCATCCTCTCCCTCTCTCCCTCCCCCTCCCTCTCTCCTCCTCCCCCTCTCCCCCTTTCCCCCTCCCCCTCTCCCTCTCCCTCTTCCCCTCTCCCCCTCCCCTCTCTCCCTCTCCCTCTCTCCCTCTCCTTCTCCTCCTTTTCTCCTTCTTTCTCTTCTTCCTCTTTCTCTTCCTCTTCTTTGTTTTGTTTTCTCTAAAATCATCACTCCCTTGTCATATTTTCAAAGCTTTCCTGGGTTTCTCAGTTTCTAGACTAAATTCCGTTCAGTCCTGTTGTCTGACTTTGCTCTGGGCACCTAAGTTTTTATCCAAACTGGCACAGATAGGTCTATGTCTTGCTTGTACTCTTTACACTCTGGATTTGTTCTACTCTCCTTATTACACATTTAAAGAATATTCATTCTCCATAAAACAAGAGTCTTCTTCCAAATCAACAAACACGGATTCATTTTTACTGAGATTTAAAAGTTGAATAACTTTTGGCTCAATGTTAAGACTTCTCAAACTGTAGTCATCCTCAAAATTTACTGTGTTGACTGCTAGGATTCTACCTTTTTTTTCAGAAGGCTAAATTAATGAAAATGTGGGCTTATAATCAATTTACTATGAGACTGTTCCATTATCACTTTTCTTTTCTTTTTCTTATTTCCCAAATGATGCATTAATGTACTAGACATTCCGTGGCAAACTTTCCACCTTCTCCTCTTTCACACACTTAATTTCTTTCACACAGAAATTAAGAATTTTTTATTAAGCATTCATACTAACCTACTCACATGCAAGAATTTATGAGAATGTGGGACAAAAAGTTATATTCATATACATTTTAAGCCTTTTGGTATACTTATAAAGGAATGATATAAGTAAATGACTGTATTCCCAGGTTTTAATCCTTTCCTTTGGTATTTACAAAAGACAGTAGAACAGTTACTATATCACCAATGACCAATAGTCCAACCTATATCAGCATTTATAATATGTAGTTAGCATCATCTAGAGAGTTATGAGCCAATTCATTATTAGTTGCCTCTTTAATTAAAATTTTCAATCGATGGCATTTTATATATTTACTTTATTATTATATCATGTTTACATGTGCGTGTGGAAGTACATGACTGTATGTGCAGATGGCCACATAGGGCAGAGACATCAGATCTCCCTGGAACTGTAGCGATAGGCAGTTGTGAATAAAATAATGTGAATTCTGAATATGGAATGCTAGTCTTCTGAAAGAGTAGTACATTTTCTGAACCTGTAAGCCATCTCTTTAGCTTCCAACTAGTTAATTTGTTTGACTCAAATGTATATGACATTGTGCAGAGACTGAAAATATGTGTGCTTTATCAGACCTTGGGATATCCTGGAAAGACATTTCTACAATATTGACTGGTATGATTAATCAGTTTCAGTAGTAACAAGTAAGTAGTGTCAGACTGTTGACAGTATATGTAAACAGAACAACATCTCAAGAAATCTAGAACATCAAACACAGCCTATGAGGAAGTTTAAATGAGGAAAAAAAAATCACTAGATATTCATTAATTCAGTATAGTTGTGGAAATAAGACACACATAAAAAATAATTAGGGAATAGAGTGATCTGGATATTGTAGTACACAGGCTGCAAATTTTGGGAAAGAATGCTGTCTGCTTTGGGTAAGAATAAAAGTGTTGATTGTAGACTGAATCTTTCTATGCCCATGCTTGGCATTTTGACCAATTATGTGCTCATCTAATGGTCCTACTTTTATAAATATTACCTCATTAGAAAGCAACAATGCCTATATGTAAAATTACAGTTGAAATACGAACCATGATACTTAATTTTAGTCATCTTACGTTACAAGCTTCTTCAGTTTCTTAATCATAAAACTTTGTAGCATAAAATAAAGATCATAAAATCTGTCTCTGCTGTTCCTGGACACCCTTTAACAGTGAGTTCTTGCTTTGTTGTATTCAGACATCACCTCAAAAGCACCAGAATGTGCAAGGCTAATTTGAGACAGCAACTCACCTCCCTATGTGAGTTGTGCATTATATCTCTGAGGATTCAAAAGAAAGGGAAGATAAAAATAGACATTCACATTACAGTGTTCTAATCAAATTGTCTTCTAATAAAATATTGCATATCCCTGTCTTCTAGGTCCTTGTTGTATTTTGATTTTGTACACAGCAAACTGCATATTTAAAAATCCAGTGATATATATATATATATATATATATATATATATATATATATATATAATTTCAAACCACAGTTTACATGTATTTTTTACAGCTTGCAGAGGTTTTTTTTCACAATTTATTTAAATGAGGATAATGTACAATTTACTATTCCAATAAAACAAACTACAGATACACAAGCAAAATCCAAAAAATGGCTACAACAAGGCATTATTTCTCAGTTGGAGTGAAGAAATTTGCTTTGAACACTAAGATTCCAAATTGTCTTTTACACATAGTCAAAATGAAATTTTCTATAGTATTAGTCTAGGCTCACCACAGACACTGAAATCATATGTATTTTAATATGCTCTTTTTATAATAATAATAATAATAATAATAATAATAATAATATTGCTTATTGAGAATTTACTATATTCTTAGCAAGCTTATAAATTGTGTTTTACACACAGACATCTATCTGATTGCACAAAACAGTTAATATTGTTTTCCATATTTTACAACAGGAAACAGGTGCAGTGAAGTCAGTGTTCAGGTCACAGTAACTGGAGAATGGCATAAGAACTCAGGGCTTTCTGTCTTCATGGTGACATGTTCTACTTATGTAATACAACGTACAAGTAATAACTGTAATTTCCTTTTAATTAAAAACATTCTTACCCAAGTAAACACTGTATCTGATACAAGTTATATGATTTTAAAAACTGAAGTTGTTAATTTCTCAAATATTAATGTGTTAAGTTTCATCTTCTATTTTACAAAAATATCTTTTTTTAACCTATTCATTTTACATTCTGCTCACTGCCCGCTTCATCACCCCCTCACACAATCCTTCCCTTCTCCCTCCTCCCCATCCCCTTCTCCTCTGGGTAGACCACTTCTCCATCTCCCACTCCCCACTCCCCCCACCCCAAGACTTTCTGGCACTTCAAGTATTTGGGAGGCTAGGCATTTCTTTTCCCACCTTAGAGCAATCTCCCTGTCTCCTTCATCTTTTATTTATCATGTCTATAAAACCAGTGCCATATAGACAAGGCTGCAAGTTCTTCTGCTAGCATCTTGGAGCCAGGAATCCTGGGAACAAAACTATGTTGGCCTCCCTGTGCCATCAAAGTTGATCATAGAAAGAAAACCACCCTAAGTTGTTAGTTTAAAATCTCTTGTCAAATGAACTTGAGCAGTTCAAGATGGAAAACTTGAATGTTTGGGGATCTTGCACTTAAAGCAATTACCCTAATGTTCAGCATAGAGCATAATTCTATGTGGTAAAGCTAATCTTTTTAAGTAATTGCTGATTTCTCAAACCATGCTTCTCTAAAACATTAAATGTTCCCTCTTTCCCATCAAACTATGCATTCTTCATATTTTTGTTCTCCCTCTCTCTGTGTCTGTCTGTCTGTCTGTCTGTCTATTTCTCTCTCTCTTTCATCTTCCCAAGCCTTGTCACGAGATATGACCTTGACACCTTGACACAGCCTGGTACTAGCCTGTTTTGAGAATTTCTGTCCAAAATGTATCTGTGCTTTTTACTTTTGAAGTCTGACTCTCCAAGATTTTGGGCATTGGCAGAATTCAGGAAGATTGTTTGTAAGATTATCATATGAATGACCCAGTAACTGGTGAGTCTTTGTTCTTCTCTGAACTTTGAGAAGCTTCTCTCAACTGTTTGTTTCCTTTGGCTTTGTGGTTTTCCAAATGCACCTGTCAAACAATGCTTACAATATTCCAGGCCTTTCCAAGCTCTTCCACATTCCCCACAGTCCTCCAGTAAACTAGTACAAATCACAGGTTCATCACTGAGACAATACTGTAGTTATCAATTTCTGTACCAGTTATTCATAGGTTTTGCTTTTTTTTTTCTTTTTTCTTTTTGATTATATATATATATATATATATATATATATATATATATATATATATATATATATATATGTCACGGTCTGTGTGTGTGTGTGTGTGTGTGTGTGAAGCCCTGGCTGTACTGGAACTAGCCCTGCAGGCCAGAATGGCCCTGAACTCACAGAAATCTGTCTGACTCTGCTTCCCAAAAGGTGGAATTAAAAGCATTACAAGGTTCATCATTCTCCTAAGAATGATGTTCCAGGTTCAAATAGTATATAAATGCAAAGAGTGTTTTGTTCTGCAGAAGTCGAGCATGCTGGAGCTTCCCATCACTAAGATAGATAGACCCCATAGCAAGCTCAAGACCTGATTTAAAGTGCATTAGGGGAATTCTGGGGTAGGTGACTTTTATCTTGCTCTGTTTCTAGGGACATTTTAGAACCATTACCAGGGAGTGGGGGAGCTGGCAAATCTTGCTGGGAAGGTCTGAAAACTGCTGCTGAGCAAGTTTGCCGAGCCATTGCCCTTGCCTTAGGTCAGGTGGCAGGGCAATTTCTGAGGCCTGGAGTTGCCTGGACTTGCCTGGACTTGCATGGACTTGCATGGACTTGCATGGACTTGCATGGACTTGCATGGACTTTCCCAGTTCTTAGAAACAGAGAATTAAGTCTTGTCTTATCTCTTGAACTGCCAATTTGAAGCCTGTCATGGAGTCAGCCTAGCCTTCTCAGCAAGTGCCACCAGTACCACCTCAGTTTTAAAAAATACTTGTCAAAATCAACTTAAGAAAGGAGTATAAAGTATACAGTATATAGTAATTGTAAAGACATGGTATCAGCAACAGGAGACCAGTGGTTATGGTATGTCTGCTGCAGTTAGGAAGTCCAGAGCAATGAGTGTTGTCACTGATAATCAGTGTGCTCTTTCCTTTACAGTAACCTAAGAGCTCAGCCATGAGGCAGCACTCCTACACTGATGCTCCTTAGCTGTGTCAGCTTTCTCTAGAAAACACCTCAAGCACACATCCAAATCTTTACTTTCTGAGAGAATTTACATCATGTCAAATTGACCACAAATTTCACCCCTCCCAGGAAAAGACTCTAACTTGAGCATTTAAAAATTTTAATCACTTGCTCTTAAAAAATAAAAGGAAACAAGAAATGGTTGTTGAAAGAAAGAAAGGGGGGGTGTAGAAAAGCAGAAAGGCCTGAATCTGCTTTATACTTTGAAATAATTACACTTCACACATCTCTCAGGATGAACTTTCTGGAGCCTTACTAATACATCTTAAAATTTAACAAGGCTGTGATTCCTGACAGCTGCTGCTTAGGTAAACAACATCTCTGAGAGTATACATAAGTGTGGGACTAGGCCTCAAGGCTATACATTGGCATATATTCATTGGACATAGTTATAGGTTTCACAGAGACATTTTCTTTAAGAGTATCATGAACTGTGACAATGTTTGTGAAAACACTCTTCTTTTTCTCCTCCCTCCTCTCTCCTTCTGTCCCTCTTTTTGAAGTACTTTGCTATTCTGTGAGAATCTTAGTAATGTTTAGTACCTCACTGTGGTTGATTCCCTTTTGATGTATCTTCATTCTCTTCTGTCTCTTTCCAACTGTGATAAAAGGTACCGTTGAAAACATTACATTTAGAGGTCACATCATGCGAAAACACTGTTTTTGAGTCCTGTTTTTAAGTATGGTACTTTACCTGAATGTCTTTCACAAGAGGTTCTCCAAGGACACTGCAAATGAGCTTGAGTCCCTTTCAAGTTTTGAAACAGTTTTCCTTAGACTAGGTAATGGAGTTCAAAGATCTCCAAGTCAAGATTATACAAAATGAAATGAACCTTTGAGCAGCCTAGGCTTTGAGACAATAGAGTAATCATTGTTGATGCTGAATATAAAGGAAGGATGGAAATATATTAGGGGAAGACAGAAAAAACAGGTTTGTACAAGAACAGTTCAAGTGCTTCACAGAGAAAATTAGCTGTGCTTTATGGTAAATGTCCCACAACAGAGTATCCACAGAGAGCAAGGCCAGAATATGTTTATCCTTACTTTATAATTTTTTTCTCTTTCTTTCCCTCTCTTTCTTCCTCTTTTGTATGTGTCTTGGGGGAGGGGGTACTCAAACCCAGAGCTTTGTGAATACTATGCACATAATCTACCCTTGCATGTTTATCTATTTGTTATTATTTTAATAATTAAATCTACACAAACATGGGATATTTTTCTCTATGAGGCAGCATAGGTGGTTTGTTTTTTTTTTTTTTTTTTTTTTTTTTTTTTTTTTTTTTTTTTTGGTGAATATAATGATCTCCTTTCCTGAAAAGTTCAGTGTTAAGTAGTTAACATGTTTCTTCACATAGAACTTTTACACTTGGGAAAATGTAAAAGCATTCTTATACTACTTTATTATTTTATAACTTTCTTTTCCCATTTAGCTCAATTTATACTATAGATTTCAGATTTATTCAATTATTTTAATCAGGCTTAAGCAAATCTCAATGCAATTGTTACATTCATTTTCTTCCACTCTTAAGACTAAAATTGAGGTTTTTATATTTAAAATTTTCATTTTAATTCATATAACTTTGGATTCTAGGATAGTCCCTAGGTAATAAAAATACAGACTCTGGCATAGAGTGTAAAAATTAACCATAATCTCATTTAACTGTGTCTTCTGCTTGTATCTCCACTACAACGTCCTGGCTGAAGTGATTGTGCCCTATCTATACTTAAATTGTTCTAGGGACAGCTAGACAATTTACCTTCTGAGGGTACTTACTTCATGTTCAAATAGTTCTGGCTTTATCTGTTATTTTATGATGAAATTCAAGTCACTGTAGCCTCCCAGAAAATTAGCCCTAGTTTGCATCCTTGGGGCCATATAGGAACATGAAAATACTTAAAATATGGGCACACATCTGTCTTACTAATTTTCCTCTAAGGAAAAAAATGTTCTTATTCTCCTTAGCTTGTCTTACATAAATGTACTTAGTGTCCCCAAATTCTCTTCATTATCAGCTTATGCTGTCTGCAACAGAATCAATTTGCCACCAGTCATTTCATAAATAAAGAATGAAAGGTACAAATGTACAGATGTATCTGTCACTATATCTAGGTCTACTTGAGAGATGCATTACAACAGAAACTAAGATAACAAATGAATTCTGATTGGGCATCTCCTTCTAATAATCTATGTGAAACTTATTAATTACTTACACCCCACATCTTTTCTTAGATCAATGTGGTGGTTCAAGACAATGCTCCACCAAACCCCATTTTGAGTTGTTATCATCTTAGTTGTAATAGTAAGTATGGACATTTGTGGTTTCATTTTATATTTTGCTTTCTTCAATTAGACTTTAAATATTTGCTTACTGTGATTTTTAAAATAAATTTGTAATTGTGTGTATGTATATAGCTGTGTGTGAATACATGTATGAGAATACAGTGCTTAAGGGGGCTGGAAGACTCCATCATAACCTCTTGGAACTGGAACATGTAGTTGTGTGGTGCCTGATGTGAGTCCTCATTTAACTGTTTCTTCTGCCTGTATTCAAATTTGTATTCTCTAGAGGAGCAGCAAATGCTCTGAACCATCCTTCCATTACCAACTTAATGTAATGAGGACAATCATCAACATGCTTATTCCTTGCACTTGCCTTGGGAGAGTGTAGTATGGGCATATTTTGAAATGGCTTTCTTAGTCATTTTCTTAAAGAGAACAAAAAGAACATCACAGTGTCAGCTAAGTGTAAGGTTCCATGGTACATACTTAGGGTCTTTTCCTCAGTCCACTGTTCCATTCACCAATCATGTGGACCTTGGACCAGTAAAACAGGACAGAAAGAAAACATCTAAACCATGAAAGGCAGAAATGTTTCGGTTCATGTTCTGTCCATACAAATGCACACATGTGTTCATATACTGGTTCACATCTTCTGTATGTCTTTCTCTTCCTCGGATTAGTATTGCCCTCCAAAGTACCTTACTAGACTCTTGGTGAAGGAATGGAGTGCCGTTTGCATCACAGAGATAGCTTCAACTTTTAAATGATTATATTAGAATGATTATATTTTACATTCCCTTGTGTATAGTATTACCATGAGGTAATACTTATAGACTAAAAAATGTTTACAAAGAATAAGGTAATTGTGCATAGTCACCCAAACTTAAAGATTGATTACATTTAAAGAGAAATGCATATGGAATCTTACTTAAAATTGACTGCATTTGTTTCCTGTAGGTAGGTAGTGGTGGTGGAAACAAATCTGTGTTATAAGTATACAGGAAACTTTTAAAGCAAATAACCAAAAGTCTACAAAAATTAAAGCAAAAGAAAAACACTGACAAAAAAAATAAGAATATCAGAAGCCTAGAACAATTATGACTTGTAAGCATACCTTCAGATGCTTATGTTTTGGAAATCATGAATTATTGTTTTTGGCCATCACACATTTATTAAACTTTTTATTGATTACAGATATTTTATTTAATATACACATTTTTAAAAATCCTTTAATCCTTTTTGACAGTCCAGTCTTTATCCCCCTCCCAGTCTGGCCCGCTATCGCTCCCCATCCCATAACTCCTCCCCTCTCTGAGAGTATGTCTCCATCCCCTATTCCCGACCCCATCAGACCTCCCCACTTCCTGGGGCCTCAAGTCTCTCAAGGGTTAGGTGCATCTTCGAATGCCACACCAGGCAGTTTTCTGCTGGATATGTGTTGGGGACCTCATAGCAGCTGGTGTATGCTGGCTGGTTGGTGGCTCAGTATCTGAGAGACCTTGAAGGTCCAGGTCAGTTGAGACTGCTAGTCTTCCTATGAGGCTGCCCTCCTCCTCAGCTTCTTTCAGTTTTCCCGCAATTCAATTACTGAGAACCCTGGCTTTCTTCCATTGAAAAATGGGTGCTAGTATCTGCATCTGACTATTACAGCCGCTTATTGAGCCTCTTGGAAGGCAAACATGCTAGACTCCTACCTGCAAGCACAACACAGCATCAGAAACAGTGTCAGGCCCCAGAGCCTCCCCTTGAGCTGGATCCCAGTTTGGGCCAATCACTAGTCCTTTCTCTCAGGCTTTTTTCCTCCATTTTTGTCCCTGAAGTTCCATTAAACTGGAACAATTCTCCATCATATCTTTTGACTGTGGGATGGCAAACACATCCCTCTACTTGACGTCCTGTCTCTCCACTGGGGAAGGACTCTACAAATTCCTTCTCCCCACTTTAGAACACTGCATCCAAGGTCCTTCCCTTTGAGTCCTAAGACTCTCCCATCTCCCAGGTCTCTGCTACATTCTAGAGGGTCCCCTCACCTTCCACCTCCCTAGGTTGCCTGTTTGTATTCTTTCTGCTGACCCACAGTGCTTCATTCCAGTTCCACCCTTACTACCTGCCATTGCCTGATCATGCACCCCCTTTACTTCCCTGTCCACTCTCACTCACAGGTCTCTCCCTTCCTCTTTCCCCACCCCTAATGATTGCTTTCTTCTCCCTCCAAATTGGGATTGAGGCATCCTTACTTGGGACCTTCAACTTGTCAACCTTCTTGAGTTCTGTGGATTGTATCCTGGGTATTCTGTATTTTTTTTTTTTTTTTTGACTAATACCTAGTTATTAGTGACTACATACCATGCATGCCTCTTTGGGTCTGGGTATGTCGCTCAGCATGACATTTTCTAGTTCCATCCCTTTGCCTGCAAAACTCATCATGCTCTCATTCCTTAACAGCTGAGTAGTATTCCATTGTGTAAAGGAACCACATTTTCTTTATCCATTCTTCCATTGTGGGATATCTGGGTTGTTTCCAGCTTCTGACTACCACAAAGCCAATATGAACATAGTGAAACATGTGCCCTTGTTATATCGTGGGGCGTCTTTTGGGTATATGCCCAAGAGTGGCATAGTTGGGTCTTCAGTTAGATCTATATCCAATTTTTTGAGGAGCCTTCAGATCGATTTCCAGAGTGGTTGTACCAGTTTGTAATCCCATCAGAAATGGAGGAATGTTCCTCTTTCTCCACATCTTAGCCAACACATGTTGTCACCTGAGGTTTTAATCTTAGGCATTGGTAGCTCACACCTTTAATCCCAGCACTTGGGAGGCAGAGGCAGGCAGATTTCTGAGTTCAAGGCCAGCCTGGTCTACAGAGTGAGTCCAGGACAGCCAGGACTACACAGAGAAACCCTGTCTCGAAAAAACCAAAAAAAAAAAAAAAAATCTTAGGCATTCTGATTGGTGTAACGTAGAATCTTAGGGTCATTTTGTTTTACATTTCCCTGATCACTAGAAATTTTGACCATTTCTTTAAGTGCTTCTCAGCCATTCAAGACTTCTCTGTTGTGAATTCTGTTTAGCTCAATATCCCATTTTTGGATTGGGCTATTTTGATTTTGGTGGGGTTAGCGTCTTGAATTCTTTATATATTTTTGATCTTAACCTTCTGTCAGATGTGGGGTTAGTGAAGATTTTTTTCTCCCAATCTGTAGGTTGCTGGTTTGTCTTATTATCTATGTCCTTTGCCTGATAGAAGCTTTATGAACTTCTACTTATCAATTCTTGATCTTGGAACCTGAGCCATTTTCTTATTATCTATGTCCTTTGCCTGATGGAAGTTTTATGAAGTTCTATTCTTATCAATTCTTGATCTTGGAACCTGAGCCATTGGAGTTCTGTTTAGATTTTCCCCTGTGCCAATGAGTTCAAGGCTCTTTCCAACTTTCTCTTCTATTAGATTCAGTGTATCTGGTTTTATGCCAAGGTCCTGGATTCACGTGGACTTGAGCTTTGTGCAAGGTGACAAATATGGATCTATTTTCGTTTTTTCTACCTAAACACAGCCAGTTAGACCAGCACCATTTATTGATGATAATTTCTTTTTTTCCATTGTATATTTTTGCCTTCTTTATCAAAGATCAAGTGTTCGTAAGTATGTGGTTTTATTTCTGGGTCTTCAATTTTATTCCATTGATCAGACTGTCTGTCTCTGTACCAATACCATGCAGTTTTATCACTAATGCTCTGTGGTATATCTTGAGGTCAGGGGTGGTAATTTCCCTAGAAGTTCCTTTATTGTTAAGAAATATTTTCACTATTTTGCGTTTTTGTTTTTTTTCCATATAAAAATGAGAATTGCTTTTTCCATGTCTTTGAAGAATTGTGTTATGATTTTGATGGGGATTTTGTTAAATCCGTAGCTTGCTTTGGGTAGGATGACCATTTATATTATGTTAATTTTACCAATTCATGAACATGGGAAATCTCTCTATTTTCTGAGATCTCCTTCCAATTATTTCTTGAGAAACTTGATTTTCTTTTCATATAGATCTTTCACTTGTTTGGTTAGAGTTACCCCCAAGATATTTTAAAGTATTTGTGACTGTTGTGAATGGTGTTGTTTCTCTAATTTTTCTCAATCTGTTTATCATTTGTAAAATGGAATGCTACTGATTTGAGTTGATTTTATATCCAGCCACTTTGCTGAAGTTGTTTATCAGCTGTAGAAGTTCTCTGGTAGGGTTTTTGATGTCACTTATATATCTATCTTATCATCTGCAAATAATGATACCTTGAGTTCTTCATTGCCAATTTGTATCCCCTTGATTTCCTTTTTTTTTTTTTTTTTTGTCTTATTGCTCTAGCTAGAACTTCTACTACTACATTGAATAGGTATATAGAGAGTGGGCATACTTTTTTTGTCTCTGATTTTATTAATATTGCTTTAAATATCTCTCCATTTCATTTGATATAGGTTGTTGGTTTGCTGTATATTGCTTTTACTATGTTTAGATATGGCCTTTGAATTCCTGATCTCTACAATATTTTTAACATGAAGGGGGGTGGGTTTTTTTTCAAATGCTTTTCAAACATCTAATGAGATGATCATGTGTGGTTTTTTTTTAATGTGTGTATATTTATACAGTGGGTTACATTAGTGGATTTTTGTATATTCAGTGAACCTTGCATCCCTAGAATGAAGCCTACTTGATTGTGGTGAATGATGGTTTTTATGTGTTTTTAGAATTGACTTGCTAGAATTTTATTGAGTATTTTTGCACTGATATTCATAAGTGAAATTAGTCTGGTTCTCTCTTTTTTTATTGTGTCCTTGTGTGGTTTAATAATCAGAGTAATTGTGGCTTCATGGAATGAATTAGGTAGGGTTTCTTCTGTTTCTATTTTATGGAATAGTTTGAGGAATATTCGAATTATCGCTTCTTTGAAGGTCTGGTAGAATTCTACACTAAAGCCTTCTGGCCCTAGGGTGTTTTTGGTTGGGAGGTTTTTAATGACTTCTTCTTTTTCCTAAGGGTATATGGGCCTGTTATGATAGTTTACCTGCTCTTGATTTAACTTTGGTACATGATATCGTTCTAGAAAGTTATCCATTTCATCCAGATTTTCCAGGTTTGTTGAATATAGGCTTTTGTAGTAGACCAATGACTATTTTTTTTTTTTTAAATTTCCTGTTTCTATTGATATGTCTACCTTTTCATTTCTGATTTTCTTGGCCCTTTAGTTAGTTTGGGTATGGATTTATCTATCTTGCTAATTCTATCAGAGAACAATCATTTGATTTTTTTGAATTTTTTTGTATACTTACCTTTGTTTCTATTTGATTGATATCAGTTCTGATTGACTATTTCCTGCCATCTTGGCATCATCTTGGGTGTGTTGCTTTTTTGTGTTCTAGAGCTCTCAGGTGTGCTGCTAAGTTTCTAGTGTAGGATCTGTTCAATTTATTTACCTTTGCACTTAGTGCTATAAATTTTCCTCTTAGCACTGCTTTCACTGTGTTCCATAAATTTTGGTATGCTGTATCTTTATTTTTATTAAATTCCAGGAAGTCTTTAACTTCTTTTTATTTCTTTCTTGACCAAGTTATTATTAAGCAGAGAGTTGATTATTATGTTATAAGAGAACTTTCTTCTCCAGTACCAGTTATTCGGTGTTCTATAGGCTTCTTATGTGTTTATGGCCATCTCTTTCTTTATTTACATTGGGGAAGTTTTCTCCTATGATTTCATTCAAGATAGTTTCATGCTATTTGAGCTGGGAATATTTGCTCTCCTCTATTCCTTTTATTCTTAGATTTTTTTTCATTGTGTACTGAATTTCCTGGATGTTTTGGGTTAGAAGTATTTTATGGTTTGAATTTTCTTTGACACTGTGTCAATATCTTCTAAGGTATCTTCTACAGCTGAGATTCTCTCTTATATCTCTTGTATTCTGTTGTTTATGCTTACATCTGTAATTCCTGATCTCTTTTCTAGGTTTTCCATTTCAAGTTTTGCCTCCATTTGTGTTTTCTTTATTTTTTCTACTTCTACTTTTAGGTCTTGGACTGTTTTGTCCAATTCCTTCACCTGTTAGATTGTGTTTTCCTATATTTCTTTAAGGGACTTATTTGATTTCTCTTTAAGGGCTTCTATCTGTTTAACTCATGTTTTCCTATATTTCTTTCAGTGAGTTTTATATCTTCTTTAAAGGACTCTATTACCTTCATGAGATAGAATTTTAGGTTAACCTCCTGACTTTCAGGTATATTGGTATATCCAGGGCTTGCTGTGGTATGAGACACAAGTTCTGATGATGCCATGTGGCTTATAGTCTTGTGCTTGCCTCTAACCATCTGGTTATCCTTGGTGTTGGATGGTCTCAGTGTCTCTGTCTGGTGCTTGCCTCTTGTGTCCCTCCATTGTTGTTGGTCTTCTGGTAGGCCTGTGGCCCTACCTGCAGCAGACCCTGTGAGGCCTTCAGACTGTGAAGTCTTCAGAGGGGTAGACAAGCTGCTGATTTGTTGCCCTGGCTAAAGCCCCTGTGATACCTTCAGACTGTTGGGTCTTCAGAGGAACAGTCAAGCTCTTGCCCTGCCTGTAACTGTTATCCTGGAAGGCCCTCAGACTGTGATGTATGTTGCCCTGTGTGCAGCAGAACTCCAGGAAGGTTTTCAAGACTGTTAGGTCAATTGCCCAGTTCCCCTGCATGTGGTAGAACTCCTGGGAGGCCTTCAGACTGTGATGTCTCCTTCAAAGGTTGTGCTTATCTGCTCTGGCAGAAGGACTCTGAAGGAAGTGGAGTGGAATTTGTGGGACTGGCAGTTTGAGGGGTGACAGGTTCTGAGTCTGCTGGGATGCTTGTGATTCCCAGTGGCTATAGCTATTAGGAAAGGCCCTTTACAAGTTGCTTTGTGTGCAGTGGACCTTCTGGGAAGCCTTTAGACTGTGTTGTCTTCTGAGGAGCAGATAAGCTGGTGGTGCTGGCCAGAAGGGGAAAACATGAATTATTAATAAAGTTGTATGATGTTTGCAAATTATTTTGAAACATGATGATAATTATATTCATTAAGTAAACACAGATGATATAGGTTTATTTTAAAAATCTACCATTGTTGGGATAAATATAAATCATCATTCATATATTTAATATATTCTTGCAATAAAAGAAACTGAAATTTATTCAATTTTTAATTTGTTTGTTTGTTTGAGGGAGGACTTCTCTTTTTATGGCCTTAGATGTCTCAGAACTCACTCTAGACCAGGCTTACCTCAACTCATACAAATTAGCCTGCCTCTTTCTCCTGAGTGCTGGGATCAAAGATTTGTGCTACCAACACCTGGCTGTGCAATTTTTGAAATCATATAAAAATATATATGATAAAATATGAGAAATTATTACAATTATTTTTAAAAATAATGCAATTACCAAATTTGAGGGCTATAAAATTGGGTCAGTAGTTAAGAGCACTTGTTGCCCTTGTAGGGGACCTACATTCAGTTTTTAGCATCTACATGGAAGCTCACAACTGTCTGTAACTCAAATTCCTTGGGCATCAGGTATACACATGTTGTACATATGTGCATGCAGTCAAAACATTTGAATACCAAAAATGATAAAAGAAGTACGTTTTAAAATATTTCCGAAGTTCTATAAGAATGCAAATAAAGATCCATGAAGTAATTCATAAACTACAAATGAACAGCGAATCTACAATTTACAAGTCTCTCTACAATTAAACTGACAATATGATAAATGTCTTTAACTTTTATTGACACATTTTAACAAACGTCCTCATTCCAGTACTTCTACAAAAGAGCAGTAAATCTACTTTGGGATAGACTCACTCTGGAAATAAATTCATATAAATTCTGAGACAGCCACAGAAGGAATAATAAAAGTCACTAAAAAAGTAATGTAAATGGATAATTATAGCCTCAAAGGCTGTTCAGAATATATGTAAAATTACAAAATCAAAATAAACCAAAAGTAGGCTATGGCTCATCTCAGTTGAACATAAATATGAACAAGTAGATGTGGATATAAAGCATTCTTTTTACCTGTCTAGAAAAATCAATTCTACATTCTTCCTCCTCCCTTAGTATTTCCTACTGTTCAAATCTACATAATATGTGCTTCTTATTGAGCAACATTGTTATCACATTGACATGTAAATTACCTGGTACTATAAAACTCTCAAGGACATTAAAATGTCATGCATTGAGTTCAATATTAAATTTGTAAAACAAAAGTTCAAATTATTAAAAGTTTGCATAAATAATTAGCAGTATTACTGCAGTATGCTTACGTATGGAAAACCAGAAACTGAAGATTTTTCTAAAGATTTATTTATCTATGTATTTATTATTTTATTAAAAATAGACTCTTCTCAAAGACTTGCCAAAATGGGAAAGAAGATGTTAAAAATATATGCCTGTCATTAGCAATATAGCAAGTTTAACTCTTTTTTGAAAAGAAGCTTTGAGAAGGACTAAGTGAGATGCTCAGTTACACAAATATATAAAGGGCCATACCAAGATCAGGAGTCCAGTGTGCCTATTATCCAGATCATAGTAGGTCACTATTCAGAGCCCAGGACATTTTGGGGAAAGTGTACTTTGATACAGGAAGAATTTGGTATAAGTGAATTTATAACCATTTATGATATATAACAAACTCACACAAGCCCAACAACAAAGGCATGTTTGAAGGAATGATAAAAAGAGAAAGGAAAAAAAAATCAAAACTGACAACCAAAAATTCATAGGATTTCTGTTTATCAGTTGATACTTAAGAAAAGCAAACTTGATGAAAACATGAATTTAACTCTTTAAGTTTTCTGTACCTGCAGGTTTTATAGGTTATTTGAAAGAATGGATTTGAGTAAACATGCAAAAGAATCTAACAGAAGAAGTAATAACCATGTATATATACACACCTGCTGTTCTCTTGCGTTACTGGCAATTGATATATTGATTTGTAATTCTTTTCTTTAATGAATGCAAAATAAGAAAACCCATAACAAAAAGGTTAAGCACTCATTTTCATCATCATTAACTTCTTTATTCCTGAGTGTCATAGTTCCTCTTCTACTGATGTTAAGGGAGACCATGATGAAGGCACCTTATAAAAGAAAGAATTTAATTGGTGGCTTGCTCACAGTATCAGAGGGTTAGTTCATTTCCATCATCTAGGAGAACACAACAGCAGGCATGGCCTGGAGCAGCAGCTGAAAGCTTAGATGTAATTCACAATCAGAAGCAGAGTAAGAGAGACTGGGCTTTTGCAAGGAAGTTTGAAAGAGCAAAGTCCACTCTGAGTGACACATCTCCTCCAATAAGGCCAAACCTCCTAACCTTTCTTAAACAGTCCACCAACTGTACGTTAAAGCAAATGTGTTATAGGACAAAGATTTACATTTCAGATCTATTTACAGCACAAATGGGGAAATTCATGGCTTTTGAATAGATCAACACTATCATAGAAAGTCTATTTTCTGTCTATCTTTCCATTTGATACTTCAACTAGACAGCAGCACCACCCACAAAACCTGTCCTATCTGAATATTAGAGTCACTAAAAGATTTGGAATGTCTACTAAAAACACTTTCAAGTAATGAAATTGAAAAAGAGGTCATTAAACCAAACATGTTAACAAAAGAAAAAGGGTAATAAGTAGGTTATAGCTGAAAAGAACTTATGTCATTGACTTAGGTTTGCCTCACTCACTCTCTCATTTTCAGGCTCCTACCCAAAGCACATAGCAATTTCTGTCACCTCTTTTGAGAGAAAGTACTGGAGAAAAACATTTCATTATCTAGTCATATTTTTTTATACCCTACTATTACAAGTTATTCTAGCCCAACTATGTAGGTATTATTTTGTGTCTGCTTTGATTTTATATGGCTCTAATGTGATATTTTAAATTTTAAATCCCTAAGTTTAAGTATTTCTTGCTGTCTACTCCTCATGTGTGTGTTTGCTTCTTCTAGTTATAAAGATTTCAGGTGTGATGTTAGTTTGTGAATATAGGATCTTTCCACTTTCTTTATGAGGAGCTTTAATATTATGAATTTTCCTTCTAACTCTGCTTTCCTTGTCTCCTATAGGTTTCAATATGTAGTGCATTCATTTTTGCTGAATTCTAGAAAGTCTTTAATTTCTTAATTTTTTCCCCCATCCTAGAGATCTTTGAGTTTCGATTACCATAAGAGTGAATGCTTTCTGGGGTTTCTGTTTTTGTTGAAGTCCAGTTTAAATCCATGGTGATCTGATAAGATACAAGGTTTTATTCCAATTCTCTTTTATCTGTTGAGGCTTGCTTTGTGACCAACTATATGGTCAATTTTGGAGAAGGATCCATCAGGTGCTTAGAAGAAGGTATATTCTTTTGTGTTTGGGTAAATATTCCTTAGATTTGTGTTATGACCATTTGATTCATAATGTCTGCAAGTTTTATTATTTTTTTGTTTAGTTTTTGTCTGGATGATCTGTCAGTTGGTGAGAAGGTATTGTTGAAGTCTTCCACTATTAATGTGTGGGGTTCAATGTGCAATTTAAGGTTTAGCAATGTTTTCTTTGCAAATGTGATTTATAAAAGGTATACCCCTTATGTTTGGGATATATATTTTCAGAATTAAGATATCATATTGGCAGATTGTTTTCTTTGATGAGTATGAACTTCCCTTCCCTGTCTCTTTTTGTTAATTTTGGATAAAAGTCTATTTCATTAGCTATTAGGATGGCTACTCCAGCTTGCTTCTTGGACCCATTTGCTGCTTTGAAAACTGTTTTGCAGCCCTTTACTCTGAGATAATATCTGTTGGGCTGTGTTGTGAGTGCCAGGCTGTGAGAAGTCGCAGGTCCTCGCTCCAGGCTGGACAGAACATAGTCTGAGACACTGTGGGGGCCAGAGTTCTAGAGTTGGGGATCCCCGGGCAGTGGGTGGCCAGGGAGGCTGGGGACCAGCTGGTCTCAAGTCCTTGGGCTCTCAGGTGTTGCTGAGAGGCCACAGAAGGGTTGAGATGGGGCTTACAGGCTGGATCGACCGGCAACCAACGGGGAGAGGGGGAGAAGATAAGCTCTGGTGGCACCCCATGGGGAGAGGGCTCTTGGTCATGTCAACTTGCTTGGCTGGGCCTCAGCTGGCTCAAGTTGCTGGGCCTCCATGGCTGGAACTTAGAAAGTTCATTGGCAGGAGATTAGAGGAAGGAAGGCTCTGTAGTTGAAGACTTTCTCCAAGGCTCCCCAAGGCAGGCCCCAAAGAAGAGAGGTAGTCCAAGGTCTTAAAATCTTTACTGTTATGGCAGAAAGTGGATGAAACTATACCCCTTATTCTCAGGGTGGGCCTGAGGTTAAATACCCTTTGTGAAGAGGAGGGTCTCGAGCAGAATGTTTAATTGGCTACACCCTCTGGCATTCAGGTATCTCATGAATATAGAGATGTCTTGAGGCTCTGTGGCCTGTAGTCACATCCTCTACCTGTGCTATGGGACCATGGCCACAAACCTCTCTTTGGGAGGGGCTCTAGAGGGCTGTGGCTATGTGAAAGCAACCAGGGCCCAGGAGCAAGGCTGAACAACTACTATCCCTTTAGATTCTCTGGGGTTCCAGGCCTGCACTTGACCAGGGTACTCATAGCCTACTGCTTCACAAATATCTATTTTTATTGCTGAAGTGTGTTTATTGTATGCAGCAGAATAATGGATCCAGTTTTCTTATCCATTCTGTTAACCTGTGTCTTTTTAATGGTGAATTGAATCTATTGATGTTGAGAGGCATTAAGGACCAGTGATTGTTATTTTGTGTTACTTTGATATTTGGGGTGTGTGTGTGTGTGTGTGTGTGTGTATGTGTGTGTGTGTGTGTATGTGTGTGTATGTGTGTGTATGTGTGTGTGTATATGTGTGTTTGTGTATGTGTGTGTGTGTGTGTGTGTGTGCATGTGTGCCCGCATGGTGATTTGCACGTGCTTTGGTTGTTTTGGCTGGCATGATATTACTTATTTCTTGTGTGTTCTTGGATGTAGTTATTCTTCTTGGCTTGGAGGGTTTTTTTGTTTTTTTTTTGTATTTTCTATAGATTGGATTTGTGGATAGATACTCTTTGAATTTGGATTTTTCTTGAAATATCTTGTTTTCTCTAACTATAGTGATTAAGAGTTTTGTTGGGTATAGAAGTGTAGGTTGGTACCTGTAATGTTTTAGAGATTGCAAGATATCTGGAGATGATCCCAGGTGAATTTCTCCTCTGTGGACTTATAAAATATGTCTCCTATTTTCTGTGATACTTCTTTCAGATACCCTCTACTTTCTGCAATATTGATGGACTTTCTGCTTCTCCAGTCATGTTGAGTGCCAGATATAAAATACCTTTAACTTGCCAGATGTAATTGTCATCTCAGAGGCTTACTATTCTCTCTGAACTCTGGATGAATGGTTCAACTCAGTCGTTCTAGTTCAACCTCCTCTCTAAGATGATAGATTTATTTGGCTTCTCCAAGTTTCTCATTGAATTCCTCTGCTTGGATCCAAATTAACTCTGACAATTTGTTCTAATCTTCTGGCTACTTATTCTCTGGCTTCACCTGCTTCTGCATACTGGCAATCAACTGTATGAACTTAAGAATAAGCTCAACTCTATGGCACTGCACTCACTTTACTGATTTCCAAATGACTGACATATTTCCCTGAACAACTATCTTAAACAACTTCTCTTTTTTTGTACTGTTATTGTGAGAGTTGGGTTTATCCTATCTCTGACTCATTCTGTCAAATTATTCTCACACTTATTGTCTGTCACGCAATTAGATGTAATTGTTTGGGATTAAAGGTATGTATTAAAGATCTGTCTATATTCCAGCCAGAGGGATTAAAAGCATATACTAAGGGCATGTCAGTATTCCTCCCGGAAGGACTAAAAGGTATGTGGCATGTTTGAGTTTCAGCTAGATCACATAGACCTAGGTCTTTGTATGTGATCCCTTGACAGAGTAGCTATGTGGTTGGATTAAACTTTCTCTACAGGGTAAGCAGCGAAGAGAAAAATATCACCAACATAGATGAAACACACATGTATATGAATGCCTCCATTTTTTTGCTCTTTTTTTCCATTATAACAGAAAATACTGTGCTGGCTTCCAAGGGAAGGGGAAGTTAATACTCTCATCCAGCTGTGATACATATGAACCTCAACTCTGGCAAGATACATTATAAACCTCAATGGCAAGACAAGATAGCCATAACATTGCAATAGTGGCAGTCACACAGTGGTGAAAATCAACAGCTATCTAAGCACTACTCAGCAGGAGGAAAACATTTCTGACAGACACAAACATAGACAACTACTGTGTTCTAGTGAGGTCATTGATCTCAGAAAAAATATACTACCACCGTTTGCTAGATAAATGATTCCTAAGTACATTCATTTTAAAATAATCATCATTATACCCAAAGATCAGTTTAGCTAACATCCCTAATTAAACAAGTTTTTCTTTGCAGCATATTTATACCATCACAGAAAACTGTAATAGGATACCATATAGAGATAAGTGATTTATGAGAGACCCTCCTCTAATGAATTTGTCTGCAGCATACTGCTAAATCTATGTTTCAGGGAGCATCACAGAACAGGGATAGATAGATTATAAGAAACAAAAGACCAAGACCAAAAACTCTACTATGAGATGGTCTTCCCCTGGTAATGGTTTCACAAGCAAGACCTGAACAATGACAATACCAGTAGATATGCCAATGCAAAATGGGAAATATCTTATTGGGTTCCACTTCTAGACAAAGAACTATAGTACAAATAGTGTTTGCTGAGAGAGGGAAAATTAACCTATCAAGAGATGAGCCCTCAAATTGGTTATTCAATATAAAATGGTTATCTCTGTTACCAGAAACACATGAAAAAACACAAACATGTACCCTTTGTGTGTGTGTATGTATGTATGTATGTATGTATGTATGTATGTATGTGTGTGTGTGTGTATATATGTACAAATTTTCAATAAAAATATTTTCATTGAAAAAGAAGCTATATGAGACAGGGTTTTGGGAGAATTTGGGGAGGAAAGCAGGGAGTATGGAGTAATATAATCACATTATCACATTTTAATTTGAAATGTATTTAAAATAAGAAAATTGTATGCAAGAGTATAAACAATAATTTATTTGAATGAAAATAAATGCTTCACCTTTAATGGTGAAGGAGAAATAAACTGTCAGAAACAGTAACAGAAATGTTCACTATCAATTCTGACTTGCTAGCAGTATTAAAAGCAGAATGAAGATTATATGGTTCATAAATTAAACAGTGCATAGCAAGTAGAAAAATATAGTACTATTAATTTAAGAAATTCCACAGCGGCACATTTCTTACTACCTGCCCCAAAGTTCAGGGTTTCTGAATGAAAGACATACACATAGCCTTCATATTTTGATATGCATTTATCACCTCAATGGCTGGGCCTCTTCCTAACCTCCACATAGCTAATCCACCTCTCTCTGTTAATCCCAGTTAATACTAAATTCTATATTCCATCTTGGGTGGAGCCAGTCAGGCTCTCTTGGGCTACACTCTCCTGGCTCCTACATGGTGGCTGTGCTCTCTGTCAAGCATCTTCTCAGGTTTAGGGTTTCTTCTCCCCTTCTCCTTCTTCCATCATGGCAGATCTCCTCTTTTTTTCTCCTTCCTCTAAGAAATCCTAAAAGTCCAACATTTGTCTTACACTGCCCAGCTGATGTAAGCATCTTTGTTTACTAATCAGAACCAACTGGGGACAGGGTCCTTGAAGGTCTTACATGCAGACACTCATATGAGCAGTTTTGGAGACCCAAATTAATATAAGAATATAAGCCACTACAAAAAAAATTAGAGAAGAAGTAAATACTAATAACTATTTTTATTTTTCACATTGGCTACTATAGGTAACAGTGTTTAAATTAATAATAGCAAGTATATTCAATGATTAATTATATCAATAAGAAGAAATGGAGAATATGAATTATAATAATCTGTTCTATCATAAAAGCATATTATTATCTGAACACTAGTGTTTATAAGTTGTCTTTTCCTTGGACCTTTATAAGAAAAAAATGTGAACATGGGGTGCAAGTAGTAGTTTAATAAATAGGTTACCAGTGCTGGGGTACAAGATTGACAACCTAGGGATACCACAGGGTGGTGATAGGGGAGAACCCACTCTGCAGTATTGTCCTTGGAGATCCACATATATGTTGTGGCACAAGCATGCCCCTGCCTCTACACACAAACACACAAAAAATATAAATTTAAAAATATGATTGTAAAACTTAGAAGTTAGAGGAGGTCTCAGATGAAGCATTTGCTTTATCACAAATAGATTTAGAATAATCCACACATGTAAATGGATTGTGTTCTACTTGGATAAAAAATCAGCACAGTTGTATGCAAAATATTTACTTTATTTTTATATTCATTTTTCATCACTGAATAAAAATATATAAAAATTGGTTATAAATGGCAATAAAATTGTTAATTTCAAAGAAACAGGGCTACAAACAATAAAGAAATAGGTATACATTAGAATCAAATGCTTGATCACCATGTGTTTCTCAAGTCATCACTATTGAAATGAGTATTTTAATGAACATTTCCTTGCATCTCTAATCAGAAATGCAATCTGCTCTTTGAGAAAAATCTCCTGGTTTGAAAATATTTTAATCTCTGAAAAATCACTTTTTCATTACATTGTTGTTTTAATAGCTCTATCCTCTCAACTTCTAAATATTTATGTGTATTTTATGGAAGAGATGCAATATATGATATGTTCTGCATTCTGCTGTTAGCTTCAGGACCAGAGCAGTGCTACATATCAGTAGGGAATCTGCTGAAACTTTACAATGATTTGTACCTCTACTACACATTAGTAATGGTTTTTCAGGGTGAGAGAAAATAAATCACAATATGAGAAGACAAGACATCATGTAAGGGGGAGGAAAAATGCCAGGCTCTCTGTTTTAATATAGATCACCATTTATTTTATCTTGAATTTAAAGTTTTCTTGCAGTCAAAATCCAGCTATCCTTTACACGGGGCTCTCCAAAAACCATTATAGTATGCACCTCATTAGCTTCACACATCCCTATTAAAATATTGTCCTGCCTTTTGCAACGGCCTCCTATCTGTCCTCACTTTTAGCTTTCCCTATAGTCTGCCCTAATTAAACCATCACAGTAACTCTTAAGATGTTAATCAATCACGTGACATGACTTAGAGTCCTTCGCAGCTTTTTAGCTTTCCCACATATTCCAAACATTTCTATATTTCACAAAGGCTTTCAAGATTATTTTGGTGGTTCTAGATAATTATTCTCATAATCTTTGTTCTCCCTGTTTTCCCATTTCTCTTCACTCACCCTGCTCCCAGCACAGTAAGAATTACTTTCTAGAGTGTCTTGGAATACATTCTTTAGGGATTTTACCCTGATGTTTTCTTCTATGGAAGAAGTGCTTTAACAACATATCTAAAGTCCCCAATTGTCAGAGTAACTATTATTTGTTATTTAATTTTACACCTGGAGGCTTACTGCTGAATAACCTCACACATTCTAGCTCATTTTAAACACTGGATAGATAGTTCAACTCATATGTTCTGAATTGAAGACCTCCCCAAGATTATGATTCAAACTGGCTTCTCTTGGCTTCTGACTGAATTGCTCTGCTTAGCCTCAAATTAATACTGGCAATCTGTTCCAGTCCTCTGTCTCCTTCCCATTCTCTGACTTATTCTGCTTTTACATGCAATCTGTCTCTGTAAACTTGCTCCATAAAACTGTTTCCTCTCTTCCTCCCTCTGCACTGCTGTCTTAAGTCACCTATCTTTCCTTGATTGTTCTCATGAGAGTTAGGAATATTTTATCTTTGACTAATTCTGTCAAATTTTTCTTTGATACATCACTTTGTCTATCATTCAAATAGATGTCACTATCAAAACATGCCTGAAGTTTTTTTCTAGAGATTAAATTTACCTTTGTTCTTAGAGACTAAAGGCATATACTAAAGCTATGTCTGTATTCCAGCCAGAGGGACTGAAAGTGTGTACTAAGGACATGCCTATATTCCAGCCAGATTATACAGACTTAGGACTTTGGATGTGATTCCTTGCCAAAGCAGCCATATTGCTGAATTAAAACTCCTCTATATCCAACATTATTTTCTTAGGCATCTCTTCATCCATCCACATGATGCTCACTGATCAATGTACCCATACAAGTAATATGTTACTTTGTTCTAATCAACTTTGCTTATTTCTTCAAGTTTTAAAAAGGAAAGACCAACTTTTAACTTTCTAAAATAATGAGTGTCAATCCTGTGTATATAAACTTTTACTACAGTGTCTCACAGATGACATCTTTTGAAAACTTATTGCATATTATACTTCTAACAAGTTACAATTATTTCCTAGTTATTCATTATACAAATTAAATAATATATACTGACCTTTTAAAAACAAGCAACAGAGTGGCAATGTGTAAATGTAAAATAATTTACATTTATATTTGTTCGCATTATATTTATTTTGATATAGTACTAGAAGCCAAGAATTCTCTTAAATAGTAGAATCCATTATCAATAGATAATTTCCATGAAAGATCGAAAAGAGCGGTATTGCCATACATTTAAGAATGTCAATCATAATTACTGTCATTCTCACAGACTTGTGCCACTTGATTATCTTGTTCTGCATGTAGCTATGATAATTGTCTACTGCAGTCCAATGTCAAAGGCCTGTTAATTTGGGAACATGTATTGGTACACTCTAGTCTTCTGCATTCCCTAGGTATCTCAATTACATGTCCAGAAATTACTGGTTCTGTGATTTTCATTTGTACATATTTTGAAAATACTGAATCATCCTGATGTGCAGAGTATTTAGATACAACTTGTTATTTTATTTGGGCACCTAAACATAGTCAAATAAACTAATAGTTGGACTTCTCAGAATATTTCTTAAATGTGTTGGCAATTAGTGTCTTTGTCAGAGAATCCTCAAGGCCATTAATAATTGAGACCGTATTTGTCATACAGAAAAATAAATATTATATTATCATAAGCATTAAGTTCTATATTGTGTTCTCAAATATAGGTATTACTCCAAGAAGGAGAATGCTATTCCATCTACTGTTGTATTCAGTATAATAAAATTTATTTGATTTTATTAAAATGATTCATAAGTAAATAGTAATATAATAAAGCCCAATGTCTAAACATAATAATGTTTATCTTTCAATAAACATTGAAATCAATTCAGTAACTATTAAAAATTTATAATCTAAAAATATATATAATTGCAATGAAGAAACTCAATATGTAATTATAGGACAGGAATAATAGTACTTGAATTAGTACAGATTATTTGGGAATGGTTTTCTCTGCTTTTCCAGGCCTGGGTTTAGAGGCATTATAGAATGTACTGTACTTAGTTGCTATGAATTTGAATGTGGACTTTCAAGCTTGCACAGAATGTATTTTTGTAATAAACAATGCATTTAGCTGCCTGCCACTGTTCCTTTAATATGAGATGTCAACTTTCTAACTATCCACCTCTCAAATGTAATTGAATTTTTACTGAATTCCTTATTGTTTTCCTCAAGTCTGTTTATCATGCTTTATAGCACAATGTTTCTAATTACTTTTACTGAAGTGTGTGTGTGTGTGTGTGTGTGTGTGTGTGTGTGATTGTGAGGGCTTGATTTCTTTCTGTATGTTTGCCATTTGTGTATAGCCAGGATACTGCATTTTGCATATTAATTTTGTATCCTGATACTTTGTTGAATGCATTTATCATCTCTTATATTAGCTCCAGCGGAATCTTTTACATATAACACCCTTTCATCTCCTAATATATTTTCTAGTCTTCTCCTTTACTATTTGTATCCCCTTTATTTCCTTCACTTGTCCTATTTTTCTTGCTAGGACTTAAACTACTGTGCTGAACAGAAGTGAGGAGACTGATTTTTTAAAATGGAATTTGCTTTTAAAATTTATTTGGACATGAGAATTTGAAAACAGAGAAAGTATAAACCTGTAACTGATTTTTAGAGTCTAAGGAGGGTGTGGTGTTCAGTACTTACGGTAGCATTATAATAAAATACACAAAGAGATCATACATAGATTTCCACTTCTCCAAAAACTACAGAGTGGTAATTCAAACACTTAAAGTCTTTATTATATTTTAGTACATTTTAAATAACCACATTACTTCTCCATTCTTTCCCTCTTTGCAGCCCTTTTAGTGTTCCCTTCTTTCATTATCTCCTATGTCCTCCAATCCTTTTTTTTTTATTACTGTTACATATATGTTGGCATATGATAAAACATATAAAACCATGCTGACTTTATTTACTTATTTGTATGTTTATTGTTTCAGGGCTGACCTCTTTGGATAGCATAATGAAAAATGTGTGAAACCTGTTAACTTTTAACATTGATCATTGCTGTCATTGCTTCCCAATGTATTTCATAGTTTATTCCTCATAATCTTTCATTGGTTATAACTGATTACACTATCTCTTTGAATTTTCATTTATGATCTAATTTTACATATAATATTAATTTTGTTTTTAATATTGCTGTTTTTATTTCTTATTTATTGGATTTGCCCAATCTTTCAGTAAAATAAAGATGAACATAAGGAAATAAACATGTTTTTTTGCCCATGACTTTAATGAAAATATAGAAAATATTTCATTGTCAAGTGTAATGTTCCATATTTTCTATGGAAAGATTAGTCAGCTATATATTGCTGATTGAAGAACCTTCTGTTTATTTAAAGTTGATCATAGGTTTGCATTAAACTTTTTCAGTACTTTCTTCTCTCATGTAGTTGTTTTTCCTTTTTAATTCAATAACATGATGAATTGCTTTAATTGATCATCAGAATCAAATCATCCCTGAAATTGGAGTTAAATGCTTCTTAGGCTTAGTACATTCCTAAAGTGAATTCTTTATTATTTTAGTTAACATTGCCTGCATGTGTGCATGCAAAGCCAGCATCTGATGTTTATTCGTGGAATCTTTTGTCTCATTGAATTTGGAATCAAATTAGAGATAAAATATAATTATTTTAAGAATTATTATATTATAGAGAAGGAATACTTGTGGGTGAATTAATTTGGATTTTCACCAGCAATAAACAGGGTTCTTCCTGATATCTTTGCTAGTATTGTATGCTCTTAATTTTCTTAGATATAAAAAAATGGACTCTCATCAGAGAGTCCATTGAAATATTTTCTTTGTTTTTAATTTACATTTTGTTTTTGTTACCTAGTAAATGCAAAATTTGACAAGATTTTTTTCTTTTTTTTTCTTCCCTCCCTCCCTCCCTCCCTCCCTCCCTCCCTCCCTCCCTCCCTCCCTCCCTCCCTCCCTTCCTTCCTTCCTTCCTTATTGTCTTCAGTCTTCCCTTGTGTCAGTTCTTATTCTCATCATTATTGGAGTACTTCAACAAATGCAGCTATAAAATTGCAACAATCTTGAATTTTTAATTACACCATTTTAGGGGACATGCTAATCTTCTTTGTCTTATTTAGCTTGTCAAGGTTTTCTTTATTTTGGTATACCTGTATCTTGAAGTATTTCTTTGTTTTTCTCTTGACTTTTCTAAGTTTTATGTTTGCAGTAGATTTTAAAATTTATTGTAGATAATTTTTGAACTGATAATAGGGAGATAGTATTAATCTTATAAATGTAGTAATTCATTTTTTCCAAAACTATGTGTTAAAGAGACCCCACCCTGTACCACTCCATGTATGCTTTTTATACATTTTCTAAGAACCAGATGGTCAATTTAGTTCCATTCTTTATCTACTCTTTTAATTTACATGTACGCTTTTGATATTATGATTCTATATTATAAGGCCCCTATATTATAATTTGATATGCCCTTTTTGAACAGGATTACTTTAGCTGTATAAGGCATTTTGTACTTTCACATGAATATTGATTTTTTTTTTTTGATGTCTGTGAAGAATATCACTGCAACTCTGATGAGGATTCCATTGAAATTGCACATCACTCTTCATGTGGATTTATCCAACAGACTCTACTGGACTCACCAGTGGGTACACAGCTGTAAAAATTCCTCTCCTTCTTCCAAACTTTGCTAGTTCATTAGAAAATAATAGGATGTTTGCCTCTTCCAATCCATATCTGATGGCTGGACTGGCCCAACTCCTATGGGGGCTTAGTGTCAGTGGCACAGCTGCTTTAATAATAAATTAATAAGTGTTATGATCCTGACATGCTCAAAAGATACCATTTATCAGTCCATCACTCTATCTTCGAGCTTACCTTGATTTATCCACTTTTATACCAAGTTTTCTCATCCTTAAGGGGGGTATTGTTATTAACATCTTCTTTTGAACTGTGTTTTCCAACATCCTTTATTTTTAGCCCTACATTGTTGTTGTTCTCTGAGAGAATGTATTTAGATCATATTCAAACCTTCTACCAACTATTCTCAAACCCATGTTCCCTTCCTTAATTATTTAACTTCTTAAAACTTAAAAAAAAAAACCCTCTATTTATGCTACCTATATAACCTTGGAAATATGATCATCTATCAGAACTTGTTAAGTTTTTCAGGGACAAGAATCTTTTAAAACATATTCTAATTCTTTTTGTATTATTTAATTTTTTAAAAATTTAAATATATTTTGATTCTTGTCCCTCAAGTGTTTACAGATTCTTTCCCCTTCTTACCTACCCAATTTTAAGTTCTTTCTAAAACAACAAACAAAATCTCAACACAACAAAACCCATTCAAACAACAAAATAAAACCATACCTCAAAACAAAACAAAACTGTAATTCAATGACGGCAAACACATACATAAAGTTTAGCATTTTTCTCCTTTTATTAAAATTAAACAGATTCTTTTCTCATAAAAATCTATTGAAGATAGTTTCTTCTTTCTCTACTTCTTCAAGTTTTTCTCCATCTTCTCACCCATGCAGAACTACTCACTTTCTGTCTCTCATCAGAATAGTCTCTTTTTTTAAGAGATAAGAACAAAACATGACACAGTAAAATATAAGTTAAAAGCAAAGAATCATATTGAGATTAGACAAGCCCAGCCAACAGAAAAATAAAAAAAGACCAAAATTAAGACGCAAGAATAATAAACTCACTTGTTTAGACATTTTTTTGAATCCCATAAAAGTATTAAACTGAAAACTATATTTTAGGAGTAAACATTCTACTGTAGACTATTGCAAGTTATCATCGTGATTGCAATTTCAGTCTCTGTGAATTGGTAGGAGTTTTGCTCATTTGTTTAAGAGGGCCTTGTTTTCCTGATCTCTGTCATCTCTCCTACTCCTGCCTCCTTTTTCATAGGGTTTCCTGAACTCGGAAGTGAAGGGATTTGATGAAGATATCTTATTTATAACTTCAAGCTCTCACTCTCCCTCCTTTACCCCCCTCCTGTCTTTCCTTAGTTTTGGGATTCAAGTCTCTGTATTTTTCCATCTGCTATAAGAGTTAATATTTCTAATGTTAGCTGAAAACATCAATCTATGAGTATAGTAGAATATCATTAGATGGAATTTTACTGTTACTTTGTTGTTGTTGTTGTTTGACTGGTAGTATTTCATTTTATCCTATATTTTGTCTATCTAGTCCCTGGCTTCTAGTCATCCAGGCAGTGTCTGGTATGGGTTTTATCTCATGAAGTAGGCCTTAAGTTAAATGAGATATCCAGTGGTTACTCCCACAATGTTTGTACCATAATTTCCCTGGCATTTTTTTGCAGATATGACCCGTTACATGTTAAATGTTTTGTGGTTGGGTTTGGTGTTTAGGTTTGTCTTTTGGTTGTCTGCAGAGTACATTTCCATGTAAAAGACACTAGAAGATTAGGGAAAGGTTATTTGTAGGCACCAACTTGACCACTTTATATTCAATGGATTGTTTAGTTGTCATCATTAGCAATGAGGCCTTACTGTCAGTTTGTACAGAGTAACCCAATGCCTTGAAGATATAAGAATAAGAAACTCACTTGCTTAAACAATTATGAATTCTATAAAAGTATTAAACTGAAAACTATATTTTATAGGTTATAGTTCTACTATAAACCATTGTATGCAATTACAGTGATTGCAGCTTCAGTCTCTGTGAATGTCATGACACTCTAGGTGCATGTGTGGCAGCAGATAACATTGTAATGGGAATAGAAATCATAGGTGTTAGTGCATTCTTCATGTAGCTTCACTTGCTCATTCTGGACTTACTCTTACCCAGTCATGTATAGACCACTTTCGTTTGATAATACACTGTTTTTATGCACATCCTACTTTATGAGTTTGTGTGTAACATAACACATTTTGTGATGGGTGGCTCAGGTTACACAGTGATTTCATGGCACAACAAGCCAATAGCTGGCATTGTTAGAGGATTTTCCTAGTAGCTTTTTGGCCAACAACTCAATTGGATTAAACCCCATCCAGGTACTGGAATTTTCTTTTGATGAACATTTACATAGGGCACAGGCATATTAACATCCTTCACCCACTGGATAGATCTATCTACATTCTTCATCCACAGATGTACTTCTCAACAATTTTCTAATTAATAAGTTCCATACCATCCAATAAATTCAATGGCTACAGCCAATGAATCAGTGAATAACCACACAGTTTCCTATTTCTCTATCCAAACAAAATATATGACCATTTATAGTGTCTGAAAGTTCTGCCTATCATGAAGATCTTACTTGTCAAGTGTTTTTCTGGGCTGTTCAAGTAAAGTGTTGAAATGCTACAGCTGTTCACTTCTGGTTGGTGCCTGCATAATATGCAGAAACATCAGTAAACCAGTCCTTAGTCTTCTTTTCCTCAGTCAACAGATTATAGAGCCCATCCATTGAGGCTCTAGTTGTATACTTGAGGCAGACAACATTGTAACAGGTATAGAAATCCTAGGGATTTGTGCATTCTTCGTGTGGCTTCAGCGTGCTTCTTGACCTGCTCTTTTCCAGTCATGTATATACTACTTTCACTTGATAATACATTGCTGCTATGGACATCCTATTTTATGAGTTTGTGGGTAACATAACATATATTTTATGATGTGTGGCTTAGGTCATACAGTGACTTCATGCCACTGTCAAATATTTAGTTTCCCCTAAGGCCCAGTAGCAGATCAAGAGCTGACTTTCAAAAGGAGAATAGTAGTCTGCAGATGATGGTAGAGTCTTCGTCCAAAATCCCAAAGCTCTGTTTTGTGATTTACCTATAAAGACCTGCTAAAGGCTCCAAACAACATCTCTTTCTGTCACTGACACCTCAAGTACCATTGGATCTGCAGGATCATATTGTCCAAATAGTACAGCAGCCTGCACTGAATCTTAGACCTATTGAATCTCTTTTTTGTTCCAAGCTACACACAAAGCTAATAGAAATAATAAAAGTTAATATGTGGAACAAGGTACACCGAGTAAGAAATGTGTGGTTTCCAGTATCTGTTTTATGCACTGAAAGACAGGAGTCTTAAAGGGAGATGTGGTGGGAATCACCCAACCCTTCATTTTTCAAGTCCTTGATAGTGGAACTAATTTCCACTATTTTTTATGGATGCCATAGTGCTTTTGAATCACACTTTCCTTGGCAGAGGCAACTCTGTTGTTTATCATTTCCAACAATAATAGCCCTCACTGCAGAGCTCAGTGAACCAATGTCACAATTCTGTCAACTTTTAAGTATATCTATCCCAATTATATATTGTAGAACTGAACATGGGAACACACTGGATCTACTGTGCATTGGATTTCACCCAAATCTCCATTAATCACCTGTCCTTTGTAAGTGTTTTCTTTAACTGGAGGGCCACAATGATTGTTGGCATCACCTAGATACAGTATCAGTTTATAACCACTATCCAATAGACTAGACTTCAGAAAGTCTGATTGTTTCCCCCCATTGTACAGTTACCCTTGTAAGAGACAATGGGTCTCTCATGGGGAAATCCTGATGGATAGATATACTTTGAAGTTGGGACAATTCTCACATTGGTTTCCTGACCTGTGCAAATGAGGGCTACTCTGATTGGAAAGGATAAAAAGAGTTCCTGTGCTAAAGGAAAATGTGATTCAGAAGAACTGGGAAAATCCTAACAGTAAATCTTTAACATATTTCATCAAGGTCCTTCCTTCGGGGAACCAGTCCATTCATTCAAAGGGTTCTGGGTCTACTAATTGGCTCTTCAAATGGCCATCTGCCTACTAGCCCAAGAAATGTCTAAACTGAATCCAGGATGGTATTGAAGAATACTTACCTGTCATTAATTTATAGTTTCTCACCCTGATCTGAGTGTAGACCAGTTAATGGTAAGGTGTTAGGATGCTAGATTCAACTAGTGTAATAATTTTAAATATAATAAAATCTATGAGTACAATGTTCTAGATTTCTCCAAGTTTTCAGTAACATGCAAGTATTTTACGTATAGATAAGTACTATATATTATTTCTTGTTGATGTATGTCTATTTCTATTTTATTGAACAGGAAATTGGAAAGCTAGAAGGGTAAGTGCAATGATGCTGGGGAATGTTGGGAAGTCCTGGAATGCTGGTCCATGAGGACTTCTCTCCCTGTCTGAGGATCATTGTCTAAGCTCCTAGTCAGATAATGACACCTGTTTCTAATATGCCTTTTGAAGTACAAGTGTGATCCCGCTGTAAAAGAAAAAATATTTTATCCCATTTTTAAAAAACAATCTATAAACTTTTCTTTTATTAACTTCAGACTGGCAATTTAGACAAAATAAGATAACCACTAATTCTTCTAGAAAATGAAGGAGCCCTTTCTGTAACAGCTAGATTCACCTATATGTATGATTTATTTTATATCAGTTGGTTTTAGTCAATATGATGTTAATGTTAAAGCTTGATGTTAAAGCCAAATGTTGCACATGGCTATAGTCAACAGACTTTGAAGATGGAGGGAAAGGCTTTTGATTGTGGTCAATATTATAATATTTAATACTAAAAACAAGTGTTTTAGTACATGACTATAATAATAGGACTTTGTAAATTGAGACATGAGAATCAGGCACTCCAGATCTCAAAGGTAGAGAGGCAAGGAGATCAGGAAGTACAGATCAACTTCAATAAATAGCTAGTTTGCGGTGAGCCTGAGCTCTGTGATACTATAAAAAATTCTTTTAAGTTTAAAATAATTTATCTTCATATCCTGTCAGTTCTTAGAACCATGTCATCACTGTGTGCTGGCCTGGACCAATAGCAGCATCCTTATGAAACAAAATAGGATTTACATTTTCCTTAGCCAGAGACACAGTACTACGTGCCCTTAATTCTATATATTTTATTTATTATTCCTGAAAGTGTAACTGGATATTTATTGGAAACAAAAATGGGGATCCCAGAAGGGAAACCTATGAGAGACCCTATAATTTGTATGTAGGATAAGATTTGAAAAGAGCATCTCCACGTTAGTTTCTATCAATATTTTCACTATCTAAGATAAATTTCCATTGATTTATTCATTGATTGGTACAATGGAAATTTAAGAGGTGTCTCTGTGCGAAACTTTGCTCTAGAAACTGAAGATAGAATGTTAAATAATAATAGAATGGTCTAATTTTCTGATCTTCTACTCCAAATCCCTTAATCAGACAGCTCATAAATTGCCCTAAATCAATGACTTCAGTTTATTTCTGTGCTTTTGCATAATGTACAGCTGTTTACAAATCGAAAGTTTATTATTTACTCATGTAAAATTACGTTATATATACCCACAGATTTTTTTCCACATAGTTATGTGCTACTCTCTGCTTTCAGCACATAAGTGTATTCCAGTTTAATAATGGAACATATTTCTGAAATCAATGAAAATGCATGAAAATTCAGTTGGAGTAGATTCCTTTTTAGAAGATGAAATGAAGTCCCATTCCTTATGACCTCATAATGTTATTTTATTTAGAAACTGTACTGTGACACATCCTATTACTAATAGGGGTGGGTCACTAAATAAGTAAGACGTGTGTCCACTTGAAACAAAAACTTTGAACATCAATGTACAATGAAGAAAGTTGACATGAAGAATCACAGAACAGCATGGAACAATGGAGGTACATTGAAGTGCTGCATTACAGAGAAGTCTATTTACCTAAAATACAAGAAACTAGAAGATGCAAGAGGGACTCTGTCCTGCAGGTCAGAAAGAATGACACCTGTTTTTAAATGGGTTGGCTTCTCCATCAGAACTGCAAAACTAGTTTGAAACATTCAGACACTTAGCAATTTATTAGACAGTCTTCTAAATGGAATACAGTTTTCTATATTTTCTTTATTTTCTCCACTCTAATTTTCCTTTCCTCTTTTCCTACTTGCTCTTTTCTAAAATTAGTGACTAATATAGATTCTGGTAGTATGATTTTATAAGTCATTTAATTTACCATGCCTTCTAACTTTCTTTGACTTCTGAAGCATGGTATTTTCTGAGCTACTACCATAGAGTAACTACTGAGCGATGTAGTAATGACCCTCTTTCATAATGTCTATAATGTTCAAAATGCCCTTTCTCACTCTCTGCAATCACAGAATGCATGACCTGACAACAAATTCTTGAGCAATTGCTGCTATTGGAAGACACAGAAGCATCTGCTTCATCCATCCTCTGACATCTTTCTGTCTTTGAAGACATGTAATCTCCTTTCTTAAGAGAGTTATTGTAGCACACAGAAAATGATTAGTCAGTTGTAGAGCAGGTGAACATGTGGATGCCTACCAGTGCTCAGTGGATAAGACATTAGTGGGGAGCTGCCAGTGTCACAGAAAATCATGTTTTATTTTTTGTGGAAGTTACCAGGTTACTTCAGAAAGAGATTTCCCACTGCATATACTTACATTTCCCTGATAGCTATGCAAACAATCTGGTACTGAACATTTTTCATAAAATATTTTTTCTCCAGAAAATATTATTTCAGCATCCAATACTATACATCTAGATAATAAGACTTGTCAAAATGAGTACTTCATTGTATAAACAGTTCAATCTCAAATTTTTTTTTGTACCTTTGACCTTTTACTTAAGGAATAATAGGAATAAGAACAGAAAAGAAGAAACTAGTATAATCTCTCAGGACTATTTATAGTACCACAATTTTAATTCTACAGTATAGCATTCAAAACAGACACACACGTGCATGTGTGTGCCCACAAACACAAACATTATATATATATATATATATATATATATATATATATATATATATATATACAGGTATGTTATATATACCTATGTATATATGTATATATATATATATATATATATATATATATATATATACAATAGGCTTTATCCCTTTATAACCAAAGCAATATTAGATTGTTTTATAAGTTGCCTTGTTCATGATGTCTGATCATAGTACTAAAAATAAACTATAAATATATATATATAAACTGTAAATATATATTTACACACATATATAAATGCATATATATGTATATATACACAAATGTATATACATGTATATATAATTTTATTGGATAAACATTGATTGTATTAGTTTTAGTTTTATTACTATGGACAGACATCAGGAACATGGCAACATATAAAACAGCCTAATTTTGCTTTGGTTATAGAGAGATAGAGCCTATGATGTTGGAGCAAAGGCATGAAAACAGATGGTTTTAGAAGAGACCAGATATTATAACTTCCATAAGCTGGAGACAGAGAAAACACTGGAAATGGCTTGAGACTTTTTCAACCTTAAATCCATCAATAGACCAAATCAACTGCCTTTACTGGGGTTACTTATAAAAGAAGATATAGGCATTACTGATAAAATCAGGGCCTACTCAAAATCATCTCTATCACCAAAACTTCCTGCCTCAACATGGGTGACCACTAATACATCAGCAACCCTAGGCATCTCTGCTTGATCTTCAGACAATTAGCTAGGTCAGCAGCAGGCTCTCCTCTCTCTACATCCCTTTAGTACATCAGCAAGTTTGTGGATGGGCTTTTAAAACTTGTTACTTTCAGATTTTTTCAGAATTGTGAGATGCTTTTACTTCCCGAATTTAGTGAGCATCCTTCTTCCATCAAGAAAGGGATATTTTAATTGGAGGAAACTACTACACAACTTTAAAGAGACAACAAATTAATTTACAGGGCCCACACTCATGGCTAAGTCATCTACAGGAATGTGATCTTGAAGAAGTTAATTCAACTTTCTCAGCTATGATATTTATACTAATAACTGAGTGACCATGAGAGAATGCTACTTAAAGATGGAATTACAGGGTAATCAATGTGCTTAAAGTCTTCATACAGTTCTATATGCAGTGTAACTCTTGGGAATAGATTTGAATTCTATAAATAATTTTAAAACAAAGTTGGGCTAAAAGTGGTACATCACAATAATGAAGATTAGTAGAAAATCAACAACCTGAAAGCTATTCATCTTTAGCTATACAGAGCAAACTCACATTCTGCTTCATGCTCTCCACCCAGACAGGCTACTGTCAGCAACAAAATGGAGGGGAGAGAAAATGCAGGTTACTTAAAACTACGGCTTCTGTAAAGGAAATGGCCTCCCAGAACCCGTTTTCACTCCCTTTGAAGTATCAGAACCTGCTGAAAAAGAATTGTTTTTGTCTCATAAGAATTACTTAGATGATTTTCTTCAGGAAGTGGCCAATTTTCTGTGGCTAGGCACAGTAAACTGGCCATTGGTTGCAGCATACTCAGTTTGCTGAATCAAAGTGTATTATTTATGTTACATATGGATCTGTGTGCCAGAAGTTATGCTGATGTTGAAAATGTGAAATTTTAGACACTCACCTCCTCCATGAAGGGTATTGCTGCCAGCTTTTAAAGATAGAATTCACCTAGCAACTTTACTCTGGAATAGAAGTAAAAAATTCTATATGGAAGTCAAAATGTAAGATAAGATAATGGTTTGGTGAAAGTTCTCTTGGATATTGTGATTCTACCTTTTGATAAAAAAAAAACTATATTTCAGAATAATTTTCAGTTTTCAGAAAACATTTAAAGATCCTACAGGGAACTCACTAATGCCTAATTAATAATATCCATGGAATTTTATGTATGAAATGTTGCTTTAATTCTCAGTAAATGTTGCTACAAATTTCTTAACTGAAGTCTACATTTTGTCTGTTTTTTTTCCTTTTTGGACAAAATAAAATATAATATGATAAAACCAAAATCATTATATCAAAGTTGAATAAGGGAACCCTACAATAGTAAAAAAGCTCCAAAGCAGTCACAAAAATGAGAGTCCTACTCATTAACATATTCAGGAGTCCCATTTCTAAGCTGAAAACTATAGTATACACACAGAGGACCCGGTACAGGCCAGTGTAGGTTCTGTTCTTGCTGCTTCAGTCTCTGGAATGCCATATGAGTTTTTCTCAGTTTATTCAGAGGGACTTGTTGTATTGGTATACTTCAGCATCCATGGATCTCACCCACTTTCTGCTGCCTCCTCCTCTTCCATGATGTTCCTTGAGCTGGTGAAAGATTTGATAAAGACCTTTGTCAGCTATGTATTCCAGTGTCTCTTTCTCGGCACAATGTTTGTCTGTGAGTCTGTGTTTCTGTTTCTATTTTCTGCAGGAGGAAGCTTCTCTGATGATAGATGAATAAGGCACCAATCTGGGAGTATAGCAGAATATCATTAAACACACTTTATTGGTAGATTTTTTTTTTATACACCAGCATTCTAGATCTCTGATCTATCTAGTTTCTAGTTTTTGGGTTTTGTCCATCAAACAGTATGAGGTATAGTTTCCATCTTGTGGACTTGGTCTCAAGTCAAATCATACATTGGTAGACTAATTCTACAAGTTCTGTGCTGCCATTGTTATAGTGTAATTTTTGAAGGACGTATCTTAGGTAAAAGATTTTGTGGCAGGGTTGGGGTTTGCATTTCTCTTTTGGTAGCTAATAAAGTACCTTCCCATAACAAAGACCACGTAAGCTCGTCCAGAATTCTCCATGTTCAATGAGTTGAGTGTGGGTGCTGTCCTAGGCTATGAGAACGATTCATTTTTTTTTTTTTTAAGCAACAATATGTTCATATGAGGATTTCCCTGGAAATCTTTTGGCCAACAACTTAATGGAATTCACTCCAGTACCAGTACTGGAACCTTGTTTGATGAGAAATGGCCAGCTGGAAATTTGTCATTCTCATTACTAGGAGACCTTATTAATATTACTGATATATATATTTTAGATTTTTTTTATTGTACTAGGTTTCCTTATCATCCTTTAAATTTCTCTCAGTTTTATCTGTCTCTCCCTGCACTGTCTCAACATTAATCCCTTCCACTTCCCCACCTGATTTTGTAATTTGTGTTCCAATCTACCCTCATTCCACCCATAAAATCTATTCTACTTACCCTTTCAGGCAGATGCAGCTGTCTTCCCTAATCTTTTTCTCTATACTTAACCTTTCTGCATGTACAAATTATAGGTTTTCTTCATTTATTAATGGCTAATATTCACATATAAGTAAACACATACCATACTTGTCTTTCTGGGTTTCGATTACCGCAATTGGGGTGATTTCTTGTTCCATCCATTTGTTGACCAAGTTCATGATGCTGTTATTTTTGAGCAGTTGATAAGCGATTCACTGTATAAATGTACTACCTTTTTTTTTTTTTTAATCCATTCTTCTATTGAGGAACATCTCGGTTCTTTCCAGTTTCTGACTATTATGAATAAAGGAGCAATGAACAGGGCTGAACAAGTGTTTTTATTGTGGGATACAGTGTCCTTTGTGTATATGTTTAACAGTGGTACAGCTGGATATTGAAGTAGAAAGATTCCAAATTTTATAAAAAAAAATCCCTATTTATTTCCATAGTGGCTATAAGAGTTTGCACTCCCACCAGTAAAGGTAGAGTACTCCCCTTGTTCAACATACTTGGCAGCATGAGGTGTCATTTGTGCTGTTGATCTTAGACATCCCAATGACTTCACCTGTCAAGGTCTGTGAAGAAGTGGGATTAAGTGTGTTGAAAATTTGATGGGGTTACATTGAATGTGTAGATTAGTTTTTGTAAGATATCCATTTTTATTGTGTCAGTCCTACTTATCCCTGTGCATGAGAGGTCTTCTCATCTTCTGAAATTTTCTTCAGTTTCTTTTTTCAAAGACTTGAAGTATTATCATACAAGTCTTTCACTTGCTTGGTTAGAGTTACCCTTAAATATTTTATTTGGGGTTACTGTGAAAGGTCTTGTTTCCTTGATTTTTTTTTTCCTCCATCCATTTGTCATTTTTATCTAGGAAGGGTATTGATTTTTTCATGTGACTATTTCTAGTTACTTTGCTGAAAGGGTATATTTTAGATATAGGAGTTTTCTGGTGGAATTTATTGGGTCACTTGTGTGTAATATCATATGCAAATTAAGACACTGATTTATTTTTTCAAATTTGCATAAAATTGATCTCTTTTAGTTGTCTCATTGCTCTAGCTAAGAATTCAAATACTATATCAAATAAGAATAGAAAGAGAGGACAACCTTATCTTGTTCCTGATTTTAATAAAAAATAAAATGCTTTCTTTCCCTTTGATTTGATGTTGGCTATAGGCTTACTGTAAACTACCTTTATTGTGTTTAGGTATGTTCTTTGTATCTCTAATTTCTCTATGACATTTATTATGAAGGGATGTTGGATTTTGTCAAAGGCTTTTCCTGCCTCTAATAAAATGGACATTTTATTTATTTATTTATTTATTTATTTATTTATTTTGATTTCAGTTTATTTATATGTTGAATTGGCTTTAGCAAATTTCAGATACTGAACTATTCATGTATCTCTAGAATAAAGCCTCATTGATGATAGTAGATAATCTTTTTGATGTGTATGTGGATTTGTCTTGAAAATAGTTTATGATAATTATTGCATTTGTTTTCATAAGAGAAATTAGGTCTGTAATTCTTTTTCTTTGTTGGACTTTTAAGTGGTTTGGGTATCAGGGTAACTGTGGCCTAATAAAATCAATTGAGCAGTATTCCTCCTGTTTAGTTTTGTGGAAAAATTAGAGAAATATTTGCATTAACTCGACTTTGAAAGTATGGTAGAATTTCATATTAAAACCATATGGCTCTGAACATTTTGGGTTGTGAGTCTTGTAATAACTGGTTCTTTTATACTAGGGGTTATAAATCTGCTTAAATTGTTTGTATAATCTAGACCTACCTTTAGTTTATAAGTGATACGTATAAAAAATTATCCATTTCTTTTATATTTTCCAATTTGGTGAAGTACATTTTTTTAAAATATATGTTCTTATTATTCTTAGAATTTCCTTGGTGTATGATTTTATGCCCCAATTTTTGTTTCTGATTTTCTTAATTTGGATATTCTCTCTGCCTTTAGTTTCTTTGGATAAGATTAGTCTATCTTGTGTTTCTCAAAGAGTCAATTATTCATTTCGTTGTTTCTTTGTATTGATCTTTTTGTTCTTATTTATTGATTTCAGTTTGAGTTTTTTTGTTTGTTTGTTTGGTTTTTTTTGTCTCTTCCTTTTGGGTGTGATTACTTCTTTTTCTTCTACAGTTTTCTGATATACTATTAAGTTGATAGTATAAGATCTCTCTCTCTCTCTCTCTCTCTCTCTCTCTCTCTCTCTCTTTCTCTCTCTCTCATATTTGGTGGTATGAACTTGCCACTTAAACCACTTTCCCCATGTAATATAAGTTTAGGTATGCCGTGCATTCATTTTCATGGAGTTGTAATTCTCCCTCTCTGATAGCTCAAAAAAAATCAATTAAAAATCCACTAAGTGAGTTTATATTTATTTGAATTACCACATAAATACTCCTTGTTATACTCTTAACTTTTTTTCTATTCTATTTTTATTTGTATATTTTGTTTGTTTATTTTGGTTTCATGGATTCTTCTATTCTAACTAATACATCTTTAAGACAGTTATGAGTCATTATCACATATGATTCTTTATATTAGTCAGTTTGCAAATATTTAATGTGCCTGTTTTAAGATGTAGAACATAGCAAGAACTAATGAGAATTGTTATGTGCTATAATCTGGGTATTAATGACCATCTGTGAGAGCTGATAGCCCAAGGAAATATTCTATGGTGACTTCTCAGTTTCTGTTATAGCTCATTTGTTTTATTTTAATTAGGAAAAAAAGAAAAATAATTTCTCCCTTACTATGCCTGTCTAAAAAAAATGATGATGCCCTAGGCATTAGGTATGGCTAATTTTAATAAATTGGCAATAACAATAGGATTCAGTTTCTTAGAACTAAATAACACAAGAGAAGTAAAGATACAGCATCATGAGAACAAATTTTGTCTAACCTTCACACACACAGACACACACTCACACACACACCCATATGTGATATTTTATAAAATAGAAGTAAATATATTTTGAATATATTTTAAGAAAAATCACATGCAAAATATGCTTGACATTTTTGTTAAAATATGATAGTTCTTTGCAGTGTTATATAAGTGGTTTTTGACTACTGTATCAAATGCAATGACTTTCTCAAAACAAGCTGTTCTTTATTATAAAATGATAAGTCAATTACCTACAATCAATGGTGACTAGTTGTGCAAACAAGATTTTTAGCACCATGCTATCATTTACTTGGTTAATTTAAAATAAATGCATACTGAAAATTCTCACATTAAAAACTATTATTTGTAATGTGGTATAATTGAAAATGGTACATTTCAAAGTACAAAATACAAAGGCTTTTTCCTTACAGAAGTCAAATATACATTACAAATAATTTATTTACTAATGTGAATATAAAGTATTTTATGTTGCTTCTTGAAGCAAAGATAGTTCACTAAAAGATTAAAAATGTCAATAATATATGAAGAAAGGCACAAAACAGTATGTTCAGTGTAAAAGATATGGGAAAAGTCGGGAAGTACAAAATCAAGGCACTACATTTTAGAGAGCATAACAGAATTTTATTATCCAAAATATATAGAGAATAAGAACAAAATATAAAATATTCCTTCACAGAAACCTTTCTAGTTATGTTTTGAGAAATTATAAATATGTGGTTTAATCATTTCCATGCAGTTTCTTAAATGAATAATTTATGGGTACAACCCCATGAATCTTTTCTTCCTTCCCGTGCTGAGTATAATCACTTCTGTATTGCACTTGGAGAAATGCATCTGCTGTTTGTTTGGATATAGAGCTCTGTTGCTGTTCAATAAACATGAAGTGAGGGTGAGGATGAGATAAGCAGCTTCCAGTCACCACACATGGACAGAACTATAAATTTAGCTGGCAAATTATAAAAGGAGATCTGTGTGGTTCTGTGCGGTTTTGTCTATGTGAACTGATGTGACAACAGTGGCCTATGTATCTTCTACTCTGCTCCCAATGCTGCATGTTAGTTATTCTGGAGATAAAACTGGGGAAAGATTTGATAAAGTTTTAAAAACAAAATGTAAAATGTTTAAAATTAATATTACAATGAAAATGAGTAGTAATTATTTTCAACTATGTATAAACCTATAATTAATACTTGTTACTTATAATAGTGCATTTTGAGAAATTCTATACTTATTTTATTTGTCTTGTACAAAATAATTAAAATTTCCTTCTAGTATTATATTATGCAAATGAGATATTCATACTGGGTGAATATTACTTTTGAGCAGCACCAAAAGGAACTTGTCAAGTCTGAAAGAAAGCTTTTTACTGCTTCTAAAGAGAAAGAAAATATACTAAAAACACACAGAGGACTTGATACCTAATACTTTAATCACAGTAAAGTAATTGAGGTTATAATTTTAAGGAGAAAAATTGGTATGTGCAAAGATATTAATAGGCACATTTTAGTTTTAAAACTTATGAAAATTCTCTAAAAATATATAAATCAAAAAGTGGATAAACAAACCAAAGTACAATATAAAATTCATTCATAAGATAATGAAGACCATCTTTACAAATAGATACGGAGTAAGTTTTTAGGTTTAATAATTAAGTGAGATAAAGAGATTGAATGTTTATCTGTTCTTTGTAGAAATATAATTAAAAAACTATAAAAAACATTATATGAACTTTTTAGCTTTAAGTGAATGAGAGGTGCACAGCAAAAGTGAGGAGTTGAAGGAGATAGCTATCTAATTATACCTTGTCCATGTGGCTATTAGTATTTTAATAATACATATTTTCCTAAAATATAAATAAATAACTCGTGTGGTATGCAGGAGAAAGAGTTTTTATATTATAAATAAGTCATAGCATCAAGGTCCTCTGGAGGCTTGATGACCCAGGATAGGAGAATACTAGGATGCTGAGGCAGGAGTGAGTGGGAAGGTGGGGGAGCACCCTCATAGAGGTGGGGGGAGAAAGGAGGGGATAGGAGGCTTATGGAGGAGAACTGGGAAGGCAGATAACATTTGAAATGTAAATAAATAAAATAACCAATAAAAAATGAAAAATAAATAAATAACTAATAGAAGGGCTGTTGAAGACTTCATTAAGAAGGACCTAGACAACTGGATGCTCACTAGTCAATGGAACCGTTAGTCAATGAAAGATGAACATAGCTGACATACCAAGCAAGGAAACTGTGTTCTTCTTAGTCACAGACTGTATATTTGTGGTTCTCAACCTATGCTTCACAACCCATTTGGAAATCATTCGACACTTTCATAGAGAGTGCCTATCAGATAACCTGCACATCAGAAATTTACATTACAATTCATAACAGTAGCAAAATTAGAGTTATGAAGTAGTAACAAAGTAAGTTTTATGGTTGGGGGGGTACCACAACAGGAAAAACTGTGTTAAAGTGTCACAGCACTAAGAAGGTTGAAACTCACTGTTGTACATTTTCAAACCATGCATTAAGGTTCAGAACTAAGTGTTTTAGTTAGGAGAGATGACAGAGGTTCTGATTAGTCAACAAAATGATGCACTGGTTATTAAGACTATCTTGTACCTCACTGGTACAAAATGGTATAATTATGCTCTAATTGTATTTTTGAGAGAAAAGTTTTATTTTAACAGGAAGGGTGATATGTAGGAGGAGCTAAGGTGAGAGGAAGAGAAGGAGTAAGGAGAGGAGGAGAAGAAGGAGAGGAGAAGCTAGGTGATGAAAAAGAGAAAGAGAGAGAAGGGGGGGGACATCGAGGCAGATGTTCACATGTCTCCACCAGTCAAAGATAGTTGATATATCTAGGTTGGGTATTGGGTTACACTTCTATTGAGCATTACCAAACTTATAAAGCCTTTGATTAACATTTTTAAAAAGTGTATAAAAGCAAAAAGGAAAAGAGAGCATGGGGTAGGGGTTTTCTAGGGAGGGGAATTTGGGAAAGGGGATGGCATCTGAAATGTAAATAAAATATCCAATAAAAAAGTCAAAAAAATCTTCAGTATACTATTCCCGAAGTAACTGTATATAGTGAAATAAAATTTAGAAGAATTTGAGATTATGAGAATGCTTGTAATTAATGTGGCCCAAGGCTTTGTATATGGTTTGGATTAATGAGTCTTTCAGATCATGTGCTCAAGCCCACTCTTCTAGAGACCTTGCCCAGTGCTCTAGGCCACTATTTCACCTGCATCATTGGCTGTCCAAGAGTAATCCATCACATTGATGGCTGAAGGTAATTATGTTTTTTTCCATGTTTCCATTAGAGACCAAGGATGGTATAGCTAGAACAAACAGCATATTTATTTTTATCTATTCTCTTAATTATAATAAAGTGCCTTTCCTTATAGTTTTAATATGAAATGTATCTTGTCAGATATTAGGCTAATAATACCTGCTTCCTTCCAGACCCTGTTAGATCTGTATACTTTGGTACACCCTTTTACTTTAAAGTAGTGCTTATGTATAAAACTAAGATATGTTTCTTGTAAACAACAGATACATGAATTTTCTTTAAGTCAATTTAGCCTATCTGTATCTTTTCATTGGTGAATTGTGTCTGCTAATTTTTAAAATTGTTATTGAAAAATGTGTGAGGATGACAGAAATTGTCTTATTTTTGAAGTTGTAGTTTGTATTTTCAATGGTAACTTGTGCTTTAGTAATTATAGTTTTATATCTCTTGGCTATATTTATTTCCTTGATCAACCCAAAATACTACTTTCTGCATTTTCTTTGTTGTACATAAATAGGTTGTTCATATCATGGAAACATTTTATTTGTCCTTCAACTATATCAGATAGTTTTGTTGGGTACATTAGAATAGGTTGCTGTTGTTGTCTTCTAGGACTCAGAATATATTGCTCCGAGTTTGTGGCTTTTGAGGTTTACATGGAAAATATCAGCTCAGCTCTTAGGGTTATGAGTTTTACATATTTTTGATATGTCTTTTCTCATTCTGGTTACAGTACTTTTTCCACTGTTCTTTAAGAGTATTTAGTATAATATGCCAGTGGTTGGGTTCTTTTCCTTAATAGGTGTTATGTGTGCTTCTGGTATCTTTATGGGTATGCCTTTCTTTAGCTTAGAGACAGTTTTGGTATCTACTTATTGAAATTCTGGTCCATGTCTTTGATGTGAAATTGTTTTTTCTTTATCAATGCCCATGATTTGAAGATTTGTCCCCCACCATGCATCAAATATTTTCTGTATGTCCCATACCTGTGTTTTTCAATTTTTTAATATTCTTTTATTTCTTCTGTTGAGACGTTACCACTCAGTGATTCTCAACATGTGGGCATGATTCCCACAACAGTGGAATACTACTTATCCTTCACATCAGATATTTATGCTATGACTCATAACAGTAGCAAAACTATAGTTATGAAGTAGAAACAAAATAACTTTATGGTTGGTCACCATGAGGAACTTTATTAAACTAGCTGTAGCATTAGGAATGTTGAGAACTAGAAAGAGCCTTACATTTTCTAGTTGGTATATTAGGATTTTCATCCCCATCTTCATTTTATACTGAATTGTCTTCAATATATTTTTTCTCTTTATTGAACTCAACTTTAAAACCCTTGATTGTCTTTGTTATTTCATTTGGCCTAATATTATTTAAGGTTTTTTTTCCTTTAAATATATTCAGTTGGGTTTCCATGGTTTCTTTAAACTTTTTGAATTTTCTGATTCAAAAAGTTTATGATTGTTTTTTAAGTTTTGTGTCCAGGGGTTCATATACGTAATTATCACTGTCAGACATTTTTCTAGGGGACTAGGGTTGGGGAATACTGTTTTGATTGTTCATATTGTTTGTACTATCTGATCAATTGGAATTATGTGTTAATTCTGTCTGTGATGTGAATAGAACAAGTTGGGTATAATGGAGGATATAAAAATGATGATATACCTAGAGGTTGGATGTGGCTTCCATTGAATGAATTCAGGTAAACATAGGGGACTACAAAGGTATACAGGATGCATGTTTTCTTAGTAGCCTGAAGTTTGGGGTAAAGCTGGTGATTGAAATGAGTGTAAGGGGGTGGAGAAATAATCAGACTAGTTTGGTTAGACTATTGAGAAAAGATATGTAGGAACTGGCTGGTTGGAGAAGGCAGATAAATTGAGGAAGGACATAAAGTTTGGAAGTATGCAGGGTGGGTCCTAATAGAAGCCTTGAGTTTGGTAATGGCACAGTCAGAGGTGGCCAGACCAGGTAGAGGCACTCGATATTGGGTCCTGTTACATATAAAGGGTTTGGGGAGAGCCTGTGTAGCATAATATAGATAGAACCGGGATGTTGACAGTAATGTCTTAATGAACTTATAGGCTTAAATAATAGGTCTTCCCAGGTGCTATTCTACACTGCCTGCTGCAAACATGTATACTAATTGCATAAACTTTGTAAGCCCCTGCTAAGTAATGAAATGGGCAAAATCCTGCCACTCAGGAAATAAAAGACAAGAATTCATGCCTCCCACAATCAAAAAATTATAAAAAAATAACATGAATTAAAGTGTCAATGCTACCTTAAGCAACTGATTTCCTTAAAGGTAGACTCCCACGGGAAAACTGGGACTGCTTGGCCTAGCATGTAACACATATATTATGGCTTGAATGTATGCTTAAGCAATAAATATAAGGGAATTTTAATGAAGTTGAATATAAAAAGATAATATTAAATTAGTTTATATAAAGATAAAGGCTTTTTAGGCTGTTATTACCAACAGTTTAAGACAATTAAGTAATGCAAGTTAATTGTCAGACAGTGAAACATGTTTATGGCAGATATTAATCTAGATCATTACTAAAATATGCACTCAGGATTAAACATATAAGTAGCTAGTGACTGGTGCTTTTGCTTGTTCATATAAACTAAGAATAGATAGATGATTTTTAAAAGTGTCAGAGATACATGAAACATGGCATTTAAAATTATTTCATTATTAAAAGATCTCCTTCTGACAGTAACCCCGTTCCACTTCAAGGAAGCTGGTGAATATCAATACCTCCATGTGGTATTGCTTTGATTATGGCAAGCTAGCCACTGGGCAAGAAATGTCCAAACTTCATCTGCAGACAAAACACTATCCTGAACATATAAATGGTTGTAAGATAGTGGATTGTTAAGTTATGCCAAGACAGGGTAAGCTAGTCCTTCATAATTTCCACATCATTTAAGGTCTGTCAGATATTCTGGACCAGAAGGCTAAAGATAGGTGCTCCAATGTTATAAGGAATATTAGGGACTATCCAGGTATTCAGCTGTCTCTGTCATTTCTTTAATTTTTGGAAGCTGCCTTTCTGTGCTTCCTGCACACTCAAGTAATATTTATTCCTTCTCAGGTCTCTAATGGAGTTAAAGACTACATAGTTTTAGTCTGACAATTAAATTTAAGCTATTCAGCATTTAAAAAGTTGTGGGAAAACTCTGCTAATTGAGGTCAAAGTCCACAATGACTGGGCAGCCTCTGAGATCAGCACAAAATAGGACAATCCCTTGTTTTCAGGATTTCTCCTTTTCTAACCTTGTCAACGTGATTCTAAACTGTCTCACTTGCCTCTACCTGAGGAATGTTACAAAGCCTCAATTAATTTTAAGTTCAATTCTTTTTTCTCCTGATAGTACCTGTCATTCCTGAAATGCTTCCCCTTACCAATGAGGTCTGTCAGGTTTGCCAACCAATAACCTTTGATTATCCTGGGTGTTCCTATTCTCTGTCTCCCAAAACTTTATAAGTCTTCAATCACTCTAAATAAAGTTGATATGCCTACTACAAGTGGTCTCAGTATGGTCACTCATTTTATGTATTCAAAAGGCTTCTGTTCAAAGTCCCTGTTTCCTTTTCCCTTGTGCATTGTATGGTTCCCCAATCCATGAGTGCAAGGAGACCCACAAAAAGATGCTCTAGGTTTGAAAAGATGTTTCTGAGATGGTAATACAAGTTAAAATAGAAAATTATTTTGATGCTGAATTTATTAAGGATAAATTTATTAAGTATAGATTGTAAAATAACTTATCTTAGTTGCTAAATATAAATGTATTGGACATTATAAATGTATATCATACCATAACAATTAAAGCTTCTATAATTGTTATAATTGAATTCAATTTATAATCTAAAAGAAAGAGCCTTTTATTGGACTAAAAAGGGAATTGTTGAGTTGAGTCTTTTGCTATATATTGTAATGCTGAATAATGGGACCCAAAGTTCTGGTTACCTAACCCCAGAGATGAAAAAATATGCACATAGACCCAAGTGTTTCCTTGCACTCCAAGTTATTCCTGATTGGTAAATAAAGATGCCTACAGACTTTACCTAGGAAGAAATGAGATAGGCAGAGTCTGAAGTTCCCGAATGGGGTCTGAAAAGAATCACAAGGAGAGAGAAGGGGGAGAGAAGAAAGACACCATGGGTTAGATGAGTTATGAAAGCATGGGCATGAGGGCTGGACAAATGAAATTAAGAGTAACCTAGATGGAACCTGGAAAATTATAATTTGGATTTATAGATTCTAATAGTTTAGAGTGTAGATATCTGCCCAGCTCTAGTGCTAATAAAGGCATATTATAATAATAAAATTTATGTGACTTTGATCTGGAAATTGAATGATCAAAGGTCAGGTAGAAGACCCTAATTGAGATTAAATAATTTCTACAACAGGAGGCCTTAGGTAAGGGAGGACAGAAATGGGAGAACTAGGAGGTGAGCTCAATTAGGATGTATAATTGAAGATTCACAAATAATCAATAAATTAAAATAATATGTTAAAGAAAAGATATGGATATAGAGCATTTTCTTTATCAGTGGTTGATAGAGAAGGTCCAGCCCATTGTGGATCATGTCATCCCTGGGCTGGTGGTTCTAGATTCTATAGGCAAGCAAAATGAAAAAGCAATGGAGAGCAGGCCAGTAAGTAGCAATTCTCTGTTGTCTCTGCATCAACTCCTGCCTCCAAGCTCCTGACATTCTTGAATTCTTGTTCTGACTTCCTTCATAATAAATTCTGATGTGTGACTCTTCAGTGAATAAACTCTTTCATACCCAAATAACTTTGACCAGTTTGGTATGTTGGTTGTTCACCTTGTTCAGCTCACAATTGGGCAGTCATGTTGGAGAGACATTATGGGTGTGCCTTCTGACATTACTTGTAGGAAGCTGCTGTTAGCTGCGCAGTTGCTAGGCAGATAGGCGTGCCTTAGCCACTGCCAATCCCGAGGCATATTGGGTGGTGAGCGAACAGCCAATCAAAAAGTGAATACGTCACTCTAGACTGCACTTAAGCGGGGGACCGGTTCCTCTCTCTCTCTCTCTGACTCTGACTCACTCTCTCTCTCTCTCTGACTCTGACTCACTCTCTCTCTCTCTCTGACTCTGACTCACTGTCTCTCGCTCTCTCTCTCTCTCTCTCTCTCTCTCTCTCTCTCTCTCTCTCTCCCTTCCTTCCTTCCGCGTCTCTCCACGTTTCTCCACGTGGGTGATAAAGATTAAAAGCCTCGTTTACAGTAACTACCTGTTCTCTGCGTCTCGTGATTTCTCCGTGGACGCAAAAGCGCCAGGGGGGCGCGATAGAATTACTAGAAGACACAATCTTACAGTAAAGCCACTGATTCTTTAGCTATGGCACCATCCAATTTTCTGCAATGTTCCCCAAGTTTTAAATATAGAAGTACTTTATAGAACTATCCATTAGTACTGGGATCCACAACTCTCATAATAATTTGTTAAATTTTCTGTAGTACAAAAATTAGTTTCCTTGATTAGGTGTGAAGACTTTACTTAGCTGTGAACATAAAGGCAAATGTCTATTGTTTTATTGTTAAAGATTATACATTTTTAGTAACATAGAAGTTGTAGATTCCCTTCCAATAAACAAGATTTTACTAGCATTGATTATTTAGCTAGATTTCCAGAGTTAGATATGATATTCTTCTTGTTGAGTTGGTTTTAAATCCAATTAGAGAGTTAGTTACCACCAACATCTATGTGCTACTTCTGCATCTATAGTATTATTGTTTCATGTGGATAATTGATAAGATTCATAGGCATCATAACTAAGTGGGAATTTTGGTTGCCTCTCTACTTTGAAAACTTAAATGGAAACTTTTGATACTATTAAAGCTAGTTCTGAGGGAGGGGACTTTTAAGTTATTTCCAACTTAGAGCCTTTTTATCCCTGTTTCTGGAATCCATGATTTCTTCATCAGTAGGGACTTAACTTCTGTCTCAGGGCACAGGGATGGTGGGAGATCGGAGGAAACAGTCAGTGGCAATCAGGCCAAATGACAATAGGCTGCATGTTTTAAGAATCTCTTAGACAGGCCTGATGAACAACTCAAGAGTATTTCCCATGTCTGGCATATGGGTTTTTGTTAGGTGGTCTTTGGCTCTCTCTTAGAGGCAGTACTATCAGCCCAGATGAGAAAAGTTTCTTAAAACTACATATGTGAGAATATTGTCAATTTTCTCTCTTTTTCTCATGATCCAATCACTCAGTCTCATTCCCATCTCTGCAGAACACCTGTGGCAGTCTTGCTTGGATGTCTGTTTCTATCTCCTGTGTATCCACTGAGTATTCCCCTTCTAACCTCCCCACATTCACTGTGTTTTCCCAGCCATGAACCCTAGCATGCAGTCCTGCTATTTCATATATCTTGCCTCCTAGAACATGAGGAAAGTTACTCACTGATATATATATATATATATATATATATATATATATATATATATATATATATATTTGTTTTTGTAAATCAAGTCTCATCCCTAGCTCTTTAATTGAAAACCTTTCTGGGTCTCTCTTTTCTTTCTGAACCCAGCCCTAATGGATCATAACAACCTTCTTATTTACTTTTCTTTCTCTCAATAAATCTCAGTATCCCAGTACTTCCAGACCTCACTAGTAATACACCAGCCTAGCTGGCCAAGAAAACAGGTAACTCATCTGAAACCTTCATGACTTCCACATTCCCTACAAATGTAACCTCTCTTCTCATCTGTAGTTCTATAACAGAACAATAGCTGAAATTTTCCTCCCCTTGGCCCATATCTCCTGTGAATCTTATAGACCAATACCTCCTAACATTTCTCATTCTATTTGCTGCTTTATTCCAGCCCCCCAACTCCAGCAGGCAAGCCCTACTAGCCAAAGGTCTGCTCCTGCCATGGCAACATGGAGGATAAAAACAGATCCTTATCTTTCCTTCTGCTTCATCAGAGGCAATTCTCTCAGTCTCATCCCTAACTCTGTAGAAAAAAAAGTTATATTCTCCCTTTCCTCTCTGACTTCTTACCCGAAGGACCATAAAGTTCTCGTTCTCCAACCTTCCTTCCCCCAACTCACAATTGTCTCCCACTAAAAATGAATCAGCTGAGCAGGCCAAGGAAACAGGTTAGCCAACTGAAAACCTTCACTACTCCCACCTCTTCTCCACACCCAGTCCCACCATTCTCATTCCTATCTCTGTAATAGAATACTTTCTCCAGCACTACTTTCCCTCTGGTTACATCTTCTGTGGGTCCAACAGACTTTACCTTTTTAACATCCCTCTCTTCATTTACTATTTCTTCTATTCCCAACTTCAGCAAGTAATCTCTACTGGTCCACAGACAACTACTGACAGGACAGTGGGAACTGTCTAAAATTTTTGCCTCTTCTCTGCTCTTCCAAATCCAAAACTCAGCCTCAATTTCAGCACTAAAGATGTCTTTCCCAATTCCAACTTTGGACCCCTAGAGTATACCCATTCCTAAATGTCAGCTCTCAATATCCAGAAACATATTACACTGGAACCTTCAGTAACAACTATCAGTTCTAAAGAAAATTTCCAACTAGTCAACACACAGCCACCACACTCTCTGAAAACACAGGGGTTAAACAGAATACAAGAAACAAAACACCTATAAAACTAAGACAAATCCAGAAATTGGCAGCTAGACCTATAATCATTCTAGTTGCAGATGCCTAGGCCACAATGTAAAAACACAATCAATAATAGCTATAGCAATATGTCACCACTATAGCCCAGCTATACTACTAGAGCAGGCACTCGATGTTCCCTCAGAGCTGTAACACAAGAAAAATACCTTAAAATTGCCTGTATCAAAATGATAGACGTCCTTAAATAGTAAATTAAGTAAAAAAAAAAAAAAAAGCAGAAAAACACAGTCGAAGGAAACAAATGAAAGTAAGTACGACCTAAAAATCAAAATATAATCAATAAAAAATACAAACAAAAATTCTGGAAAGAAAAAATTTTGAAATTTGTACAAGAACTACAGAGGTAAGCTTAACCAAGAGATTATAAGAGATGGCAAAGAAACCTCAACATTAATGATACCATAATGAAATGGATACATCAAAGAAAATGTTAAACATAAAGTAATCCTTACACAAAACATTAAGAATATTAGGGACACCATGAGAAAACGTCTCTAAAGAAGAAGACGCAAACAAAGGGGTAATGGGCATACAAAACAGGAAGAAGCCAGGACAAGAAAAATAATCACCTCAGCATAAAAAAAGTCAAAGCACTAAATACACAGAACAAGGAAAGAATATGAAAAGTTGAAATGGGAGAAGACCAAGTAACATATAAAGGCAGTCCTAAAAGAACTACACTGGACTTCTCAGTGTAGACTCTGAAAACCAAAAGAACCTAGACAGTTGTATTGAAGACTCTAAAAGATCACAGATGTCAACCCAAGCTACTATACCTAGCATAATTTTCAATTACTATAGCTAGAGAAAATAAAATAATCTATGGTAGAGCCAAATTTAATCAATACTTATCTACAAATTCAGGCTTACATAAATTGCTAGAAGGAATTGCCGAACCTCAAGAGTTTAACTACAGGCATGAAAACACAGAATAATAATCTTAAACAAGTGTTGGAGTATATTTCCCCTGATATATTAAACTCCGTATTTTGGGAGAAGCTAATGTGGGAGGAGTAAGAAGAAAAAGAGGAGAAGGAAGAGGAGAAGCTAGAAAAAAGCAGAGGAGAGGAGAGATGTAGGAGCCATGGAGGACCACACATGTACAGAGAGCAGTCCTACTTAACAACTTATATCTAGATTAGTTAATTGGGTAACACTTCCAATTGTTTGAGCATCTTGTTAATTGAGCATTACCAACTATATAAAGCCATCGGATAATCTTTAAACATTAGAGTCTCATTTCTACCAAGTACCGTGTGGATGGCAGGATGGTCTGAGTTCAGCCCAGACTTGTAGAGACAGCATGGTAGATTGGCAGAGCCATCTTCCTCTCTGGAGTCTCATGGGTGCCAGGAACAGTGCATCTGGCCGCTCAGAGCTAAGCAGTGGGGAGAACATGTCGCTGCTCATGGCCTTAGGCTTTGCCTACTAGGCAATATGGTGGCCCCACCAAACTAGTCAAATTGGGGTACTGCCATTTTAAATATTATCATTAACAGACAAGCAAAATGAAAAGAATAGAAAATACACACACACACACACACACCACAGTACCACCACCACCATCAACAAATTAATAAGGATTAAGAATAATTGGTCATTGACATATATAATTTCTGTGGTCTCAATTTCCTAGTAAAAATACAAAGACTAACAGAATGAATATGAATAAAAAGACCCATGCTTTTGCTATATCCCCAAAACACACCATACTATCCAAAAGAGATATCATGTTAATGTAAAGGGTTGGAAAAATTATTCCAGGCAAATGGACCTAAGAAACAAATTGGCTTAGACATTTTAATATTTAGCAAATAGACTTCAAACCAAGACTAACTAAAAGAGATAAAAAAGGACACTACACTAAGAGGAAAAAAAGTCACCAAGATGACATTTTATTTTTTATTGTCTATTCTTAAAACACAATGGCAGCCAAGTTTGAGAGGGAACACTATGTATAACTAAAATTATATACTAACCTTTGATAAACCAAAATTATAGAGTAACCTCCGATAATCAGAGACTTCAATACTTTGGGCTAGAAAAGTAGTAAAATGTTTCAAGCCCTGCTTTTTTGGAGTCCAGGAACCATCCCACAAACTACAGGAACCCTGATCTCAGTTAGTCAGGGATAGTTTATTGAGCATTCACCCCAGGACTAATGTGACTCCAAACCAGAATCCTACATAACTTTTAAGCCTGAAATTCATAAACATCTGTGCTAAATTGTTCATTCAATCAGAATTTAGGTCTAGAGGAGGTCTGTAGGGACATGTCTTTCTTGTGCATTTGCCCTGTTCTCATTGGTTGCAGGGGATTTGCCTTGACGAACATTCATGTCTTAAGTTGCCAACTGGGATGTAAATTTCCAAGGTATATATCTCTTTTTTGACAAGTAGGATGTCAATTCCCAGGGAGGTCTTGGAAATTTAAAACTTTACTTGACCATAGACTCCCTACACAAAATAGAAGTTTTATTCCAAATGTCTTCTTGTACACATCAAGGTGTCTTTCTTTTGATGGGGCCCATCCTGAGGCGGCTTTTAAAGGCAAAACCATAAAAGCTCATACATAGGTGTGGGAAGTGTTGCTGGGTATTTGGCTAAGGTCCAAGCGCATGGTGACTAACTATACAATCCAGTCCTGACTGACCTTTATTGTGACAGTTTTCCAAGAACACCAAAGTACATAACATACCAGAATATGCAATCAACTGGGGCATGAGAAAGTTTCCTAGTAACATTAATAACAGCATATGAGAAGGTTTGCTTGTAACAGCAGTTACTGCTTAAAATGACTAGATAGGCAACAGTTTCCTAGGCCTTAACACTGCTTAAAAGATCATACAAGTAGAAACATGGAAGACCTCGATGTTAATGGTGATTTGAACTGTGGGGATCTGACTTAAGGGGTTTTAGAGGAGAAGAATGTTTATATGTGGTCTAGAGACTATTCTTGTGTTGTTTTGTTGAAAACTGTGGCTGCCATTTGTCCTTGTTGGAAGGGTTTGCCTCCTTGTCTTGTACTTTTTTCAGGGATGGTTTGTCTCCTCTCATCCACAGTCTCCTTGCTTGGTGAATCTACTTCTCTTATCTCCTCCCAGTCCCAAACCTAGGAATCCTACTCTGTCTGCCTTGCCCAGGCATTAGCTGCTGGCATCTTTACCAATCAGAATTAACTGGGGTTAAGGTCTCTAAGTATCTGATGTGTGGACTCGGGCATGCAAACAATTTTAGGAACCCAAATTAACATTAGAATACAAGCAACATTAGGCCAAGCCTATGATATTTCACTCTTTTTTTTTTTTTTTTGTCCAATTGAAAAGGCCTATTTTTCTTAGAAATAAACTGAACACAATTATAATAATAGTAATGATAATATATGATATATATATTTATAATGTCTAGTCTATCAAATTTGGTAAAGTTTTCTATCATCTATCATAACTTAATGGGTTTATAATTCTACACCTGAATTTTGTTTGATTTTAACTTGTATCCTCATCTGAAAACCATCCATTTAAATCAAATACATCTTCTTTAATGTTAAATAACTTAAAGTTCAATTACAATTACAAGTATAACTAGTCTTCAACCCCATCAGAGATCTGAGAAAGAATTAAATATTGCCTGAATATGTAAGAAGCACAAAGACATAACTTCTAAAATGTATATAATTTGTAGAGACAGTTGACTACCTGAACAATCCCCAATATTTCTAATAATGTTGGAGTATCTGTTTTCAGCCTTCTGGCACAATGACATCTGACAGAGCTTAAGTCAAGCAGGAATTATGAAGTACCAGCTTATCCTGTCTTAGCAGACCTGAGCACTTAACTATCCCATATCTGTGTCTCAATGTTTTGGATAGTAATTGTCTGAAGAATTAGGGTATTTTTTACCCAGTGGCTAGCTTGTCACAACTGAAGTGACTACAGTCAGAGGTAATGATGTTCAGTGTCTTCTTTGAAGTGGTTTGGGGGTACTGTCAGGGGCAGACATGTCTCCTAGTTAAAGGATCTCTCTCTCTCTCTCTCTCTCTCTCTCTCTCTCTCTCTCTCTCTCTCTCTCTGGTGTTTCAAGACAGGGTTTCTCTGTGTAGCCATGGCTGTCCTGGAACTCACTTTGTAGACCAGGTTGGCCTCAAACTCAGAAATCTGCCTGCCTCTAAAGGATCTCTTAATAAGAAAATTATTTTAAATGTATTCTGTAGCACTCAAATGGTTTTTAAAGACTATTTGTCTGTATATTGCTTAAATTCTGTATCAAATTTAAAGTTTTGTGCCAATGTAAGATTATAGATATAAAATGTTTTAGGAGTAAATTTAGTAATTCACCCCATATATCTAACTTCTTATAATATTACTCTATCCCCCATTTTTTCTTTTTAACTCTCATGTCTTTACATAAAAAATAAAGTATAAAGAGGAAAGGAAAGATAGAAATCTCCAAGTTTAAGTTATGTGTTTAGTTTTCTCCCTGTCCAAAACTATGACCGTTTCCAAATTTTCCCTTAAAATCAGAACCTATCTATAATTTATAAAAATAATCATAAGCAGACAACCGAACCCAAGGAATCTGGATATTGGCTCTCCATAACTTATTATTGATGAGTTGGGGTGATGAATATTTTTAAGAGGTGGGGAGAGTTAAAAAATTAGAAAAATTGCTTAGACTTAAAAGAGGAACATTCCTCCATTGCTGGTGAGATTACAAACTGGTACAACAACTCTGGAAATCTACCTGGAGGTTCCTCAGAAAATTAGACATAGATCTACCTGAAGACAGAGCAATAACGCTCTTGGGAATATACCTAAAATATGTCCCACCATGACACAGGGGAACATAAAACAAGGACACATGCTCCACTATGTTTATAGCAACCATGTTTATAATAGTTAGAAGCTGGAAACAACTCAAATGTCCTTCAACAGAGGAATAGATACAGAAAATATGGTACATTTACACAATGGAATATTACTCAGCTATTAAAAACAATAACTTCATGAAATTCACAGGCAAATTGATGGATCTAGAAAACATCATCCTGAATGAAGTAACTCAGTCACAAAAGAACACATTCACTGATAGTGATATTAGACAGATATTGGACTCACTGATAAGAGGATATTAGACAAAGAGCATGGAATACCCATAATACAACTCATGGACCACATGAAGCTCAAGAAGAAGAAAGATGAAAGAGGGGAGGCTTCAGCCCTATTTAGAAGGGGGTACAAAACTATGTTGAGTTGTAACTCACCCCAGGCAGAACTATATCATCAAGAAATATGACAACTTTTGAAAAGGCTGTGAAGATAAAGGTACCCTTACTCAATGCTAGTGGAAGTAAATCAAAGCTATTGTGGAAATCAGTATAAAGATTTCTTTAAAACTTAAATATAAAACAACCATATGACCCTGACATTTTACTCTTAGGTAATACTCAGAGACATCCACACTTTACCATAGAGTATTTGAACCTCAATTTTATTTCTGCTTTATTATGACATCATATCATCACGATAGCAAAGGTATAGAACCAACTAGGGTTTCTTCAAAAGCAGAAGGAATAAAAAAAAACCTAAGAAATAATACCCAGAAAATTTCAGGAAAATGGATAGAATCTATTTAATATTAAGCAAGGTCTGTTGATTTCAAAAAGAAACAAAACCAAAACACACATTTTCCCTTATGTTAGATTTTAGTCTACAATATATATAACTTAAATTATGCATGTTTATAGAACTGTGTTTAGGAATGGGCTAAAAAGTTAGTTTGCAAAGATAAAATGGATATGAATGCATTAATATATAGTATATACTTTGTGTGAATTCATTTCTTTGAGTGTTCTACTGATGTAAAACACATTTCAATGTAAAATAAATCAGTAAATATATCCACATTTGTCCACGTGTGATTCCATAAGGAGCTGTTTCCTGATTTTTCAATTAAGTTTTCATTGTGAAAATATTCCTATAGATTGTATTATTTTTGTCAGGACTAAAAAGCTTAAAAGTTTTTAGTTTTACATAAGAATTTTAACTATTCAAGTACTGTGGCATAAAGGTTGTTAGGAATAAGTTTTAAAAATTATAATTTTAAAATTTCTGAATAATCTTTGCAGAAGCAAGCCTGCAATTTGAAAGCACCAAGAAACTTATTTATTTTCATTGTAGGTTATTATTTTAAAATGTATCATTGGCATTAAATACATTTTATTTATTAATCTAAAAATGATTCAGCTGGGAAAACCCTAGTGCTGTGATCTCATTGGCATGACAGTCAGGAAGATAAAATATAGAGGCAAAACGTCAGTATAAAGGAGCAGGAGAAATGTTTAAGAAATGGCCTTTTTATTCATTAAGGCTCTCATTGATATTCAGACTCATTCTTCAGAGCTACTCTATCTGTATGGCTTTTTTTTCTAATTTTTCTCTATTATATATAATCCTGTTTTGGACACATTTTTGCCTCAATTGTTAATAGATTTTTAGAGTGACATGTGTTTTATTTTTCCTTTTTGTTGTATATGCATGCATATACACAGCAGACATGGGCAGGGCAGGGACAGGACAGGACAAGAGGGAGGAGAGAGAGAAAGAGATAATAAAAAAAGAGAGACAGAAGTGAAAAGAGATAGAACAATGACAGGCAAAATAAGAGAAAAGTATGTTCATTTGAAGAAAAAAGACCAGCTTTATTTATTTATTTATTTATTTATTTATTTATTTATTTTAGATTTCTACTGCAGATGATAATGTACATTTTTCTCTAATATTTTTACTATTACTTATACCATGCATGCTATGGTGGTGCATATCTATAATTCTATAATATGGGAATCCGAGGAAGAAATAAAAGGTATTCTACATCACAACTTTTACCCCAGAAGAATTCCTGTGCCTGTATCTGTTACTGACATGGCTATTGCTCTTTCTACCTTTGCATCTAGAAGAAAGGCAGTATCATTTTATACTAGTCACTCCTTTAACTATAGTAACAGTATCTGTTTAAACATTACATATCATTATCTTGAAATAGTAACTAAATAAACTGATCTGGTGGTAGCATATATATCTCTTCTATTGTCTATCTGTCCTTAAATACACACACACACACAGAGAGAGAGAGAGAGAGAGAGAGAGAGAGAGAGAGAGAGAGAGAGAGAGAGAGAGAGAGAGAGAGGAGCTTTATAGAATTAAGACAACAAAGGAAGTGGACTACACATCTTTCAAATTCATGTTGAGGGATATCTTGAATGTGCATTTCACATATGGGATGGCATGAAGAATGCCGCTGTACTATTTTTCATGATGTTATGTCTTAAAGAATAAATGACATGAGTAGTACTTGTAAGAATATGGTCACTGCTATAGCTTGACCATGCTCTAGAAAGCATGCTTTGGAGGCCCTACCACTCAATGCCACTGAATTTAAATGAAAAGCCTAATTGAGGCTGCATATTTTCTCTTTGCTCATCTGCTCTTTTGCCTCACAATGCCTCTACTTCACCAGATGCCAAAAATCCTCTTTGTGAGAATTTTTTTTTTTTTTTACTATACTTGGATACAAGTCTAACATAACACTACCACCTGTGAGATTTATACACATTACTAATTTAGGAGTTATAGTAGATAGAATCTCAAGGTGAGAGAATGACTATGACCCATTTCTAATATGGAGGATATTAAGTTTCATATTTCAACACACATTTATGGAATGGTCACTTTCTAGAACTTATTTCAGGGCTTGCACACAAGTCATATTTTGGATATAGTATCGTCCATGGGTCAAATTTTATTTCCTGTATGAGTAGCTTTATTTGTAACTTTGAATGATACATTAAAAAATACTTATACCAAAGCTATATGAAGTAAATGTCAAGAAAATTTTGATTCCACTCTATAATGTATTTACATTGATAAATATCTATTCAGTGTTCACAATATGCTTGCTTTTCTAGTAAATGTTGAGAAGAGCAGAACTCTCTGATTTCACACAATGGGGATCCATTATTTTAAATTCAAGAACTTTCTGGCAGGCATTGTGGACAGAGTGATAATTTTCTCATCCCTAAGGGATCTGCGTCATTAAATAGATGTTAAAATGTATGGCTTATAGTCTCATCTACTTTTGTCCTTGTTTGCTACTGATACAGATTGTTGTTCATGTTGTGGGTTCTCTTCCAGTTAGAGAAGCTGTTCCGCGCACCTCCTGTGTCCCTTTTCGCCTGTGGAAGAGAGACACGTGAGGCAGTATTCGGGTGGTTACCACAGACGAGGCTTTACTTGTAACAGCAGAAGCAGAAAGACGGAAAGACAGGAAGAGGCTCTGCTTAAATACACCCTAGAGTGATGTATTCACTTCTGATTGGCTGTTCACTCATTACCCATAATACGCCCCGGGATGAGCAGTGACTTTTGGCGCGCTTTTGCCTATTGCACCTGCGCAGTTAATAGTTTACTAATGGGAAGGACACGATGTCCGCGCCATCTTGGAATGGTGGATGTATCACCGCTGACAACGGCTTCCTACAAGAAGCTTTCTCACACATTGACATTAGAGAACAGAAGTAGAACACACATGTAGATTCAATGGTTTTGTGCTAACTCCAGTGAGCATTTCTTGATGAGTTCAACATTATCATAACTGGGAGTCCACTCTGAATAATAAGAGTTTTTACAGAAAAATTTTCTCACTGATCCTCTTTCATCTTTGCACGAATGGGAATTCCTCTTTTCCAGCACCAGGTTTTAACATGCAAACTGGTGATTTGAATGAATTTTTTTCCAATGCCACACCATTTTCTCTTATTTCCTAAAGTATGTAAGTAAGTATGTATAGCTCCAACAATGAGATTGCTTCCATTCACTACAATAACTTTGGGCAACTCCCCACATAAGAAATATAGTAAAAACATCTACTTTGTGAATGTATTGTGAATGCTCAAAAGAAAATATATGAAAACACTTTAGAAAATATTGTTTGATCTATGTACAAATTTGTATTTAAATTATATATGCAAACAATATAGTTACAGAGACCTTTGAGTATTTATCATAGAACACATAGAATATACAAAGGTAGCTATTGCCTATGGTTATCAAACTAAACAAGAATTGTGTGTCTGGTGTACCTTGTTTATTCAGAGCCACACATATATCTGGGGTGCCTGAGGTACATGGGAAATGGAAAACTCAATTTGTGGTAGTCAAAATTGAATTCTTAATGAAATATTAACCAGTTGTTATTCAATGGGGGCATCATAACAAGGACTTGAACAAATCTAACATTTATAACATTAGTAAAATTGAGAAAGAGATATATTCCAGGAATACAGGGGCAAAACTGTTCAAAGTGTACCTACAAAATGAGGAAACAAGTTTCAGAATGAAAATCTGGGAATTTTGTTTTCAAAGCTAGTGACTGGCTGGTTTTATGTCAACTTGATACAAGCTAGAGTCATCAGAGAGGAAGGAGCCTCAAATAAGAAAAAGTCTCTATGAGATCCAAGTGTTAGGCTTTGTCTTAATAAGTGATATACAGGGAAGGACCCAGTCCACTGTTGGTCATGCCATCCCTGGGCTGGTGGTCCTGGGTTTTATAACAAAGCAGACTGAGAAAGCCATATAGAGCAAGCCAGTATGCAGCCCTCCTCAATGGCTTCTTCATCTACTCCTAATTTCAGGTTCTTGTCCTGACTTTCTTGGGTAATAAGCAATGATGTGAAAGTTTAAGATGAATAAGCTCTGTCTTTCTCAATTTGCTTTTTTTTGTTCTGGTATTTTGTTTAGCCATACAAATCCTAACTAAGACACTACTTAACCTAAAGATCAAGTGAAGCCTGATGTGGAATTCGTGAAAGACAACCCAATCGGCTCCATTATCCAGCACATAGCATTCAGATGACCCTTGTGTGTCCTGGTGCATGCTCTCTGCTCTCCTTGTGTCAATCCTTCTATTCCCCAGTGATGTCTGGAACCAAACATTTGGCAAGGTGAGAGTAAATATTTAAAATTACTGCACAGAAATTTCAGGGAAACTTCTCTGATAAGGTATGATAGAAACAGCAGGAACATATAATCAATGGGTCAGAGAAGTCCCAGCTCATCAACTTTAACCATTTAAGAAGTAGAATGTATTTTTCTGAGTTCTGTGTCCTAAGTGTGTGATGGGTTCAGCACTATGGGGTCCCTACTCTCAATTCTGTAGAGGTGTTCAAGGGGTATATCAATAATCTAAGTTGTTTAGGGGAAACAAAGCAAAACAAAATATGAAGTCAGTTTCTTATTTGTATAACAATTTATGTAAGGTAATCAACATATAAAATATTAGTTTTTTTTTTCAAATGCAGTTCTGTAGATTTTACTCAATGATAAATTAGCCCATACCTTTGGGCCTGTGGCAAAGCAACCTTACTTATGAGGGTATGTAGCAAGGCCAACTTACTTACTTCAAGCCAAAAGAAATGAGAGAAAAGGATTCTACAATACTCTCAAGTATACTATCTCCTAAAAGTTCAAAGACCTCTAAATAGTTCTCAGGAGCAGTGAGTAAGTCAGTAAGATATGGACGTTTCAGGTATAATCATTCCCACTATAGCAATAGTGATTCTCAAACAATTGAAATCATATGAACTTAATTTTCCCACATAATCGGTGAAGGAACACAAATAAGAATGAATGGCAATTTTAAAAGGACACAGCAACTTTGAAGGTTCAGTACTTTACTGGAATATGTAAGGAAGTGAAACTAGATTTGTGTAAATTTAGAGCAATAATGTCTTGGAAATGGAGTTATGCTAAACATAACCTTTCCCCAAATTTTATTCAAAGTAGCTGAAAATTCTCTTTTCACACATAATTTCACCATGCAATTACTTCTGTGGAAAGAAGGTACCAAAGGCAACCTGGCCAGACAATGGGAACTTTTGAAGTTTTTTTTTTATTAAAACTCTCAGTCTAGAAGACATATTAGACTAAATATATTGCTAAATTACTGAAGAGAAAATTTACAATATCCATGAAGGTTGGAAATATAATGATGAGTATATTATATATTCTGCAATGTCTGAAATGGAACAAACATATCCAGATCAGAAAGTCTGTGTTTGTATACAATCATTTCTACAAGAACATTATCTGCATAGATAATAATAGGCTTCTCAGTGAACTTTTCCTTAGTCTGTGTGATTCATTTTAAACACTCTTTTCAAAATGAGAAATCTCCCACTTTCAATTGCTTATAGCCAACATTTTTATGATAAATATTAATTTTCAGCCTTTAAATGTCATAAATGTCTTTGTCTGCAAATTAGCTTCAAAACACCTATTTAAACCATTCTTCTGAGTCCTGGAGACAGAGGCCAGCAACTATGTTCCTGATGTTTTTTTCAGGGTAGGTGAGTTTGGTTTTGATCATCCAACTTGAGCAACTCACATCTACCAGCAACTTTATACCCAGGTATCTGATATCCTCTTCTGACCTTTATGTAAACCTGCATACAATGAGTAGCATATTCACATGTATATAAACACAAACCGATATAATAAGCACACATACACACAAACACACACACACAAATAAGTGAATCTTAAAACACAAATATCTCTGTAAACTACAAAATCATATTCATCTTATTACAATAACTGTTATAATTGATACTTTGATTTTACAGGTCATGTTGAATTTTTAGCATTTATTACATTTGTACTTTCCAAGGAATACTTATTTCATTGTTCCCCATACTACAGGACAAAAGAAATACATTTCTGATTAACTAAACAAGTATTGCATACTGTTTTCTTTGTACCAACACCAAAATGCTTCTTAAAGATTTAAATAATTTAAGTAAAATGTATTGTTTTATGCTGGAGAGATGGCTCAGTTGTTAGGAACACTGGCTGCTCTTCGAGAGGTACTGAATTTGATTCTGAGCAACCATATATGGGCTCATGACCATCTATAAAGGAAGCTGAAAGTGTTGTTTCTTATTGCTGGTTGGACACCTACATCTTCTGACATGAGAAAAATGATTTACAGAATAGAGAGGACCACTTGCTTTATTCTCATGCATGGCTTTTCGAAAAAATACCAGCATTTGAAGATAAGTATTCTTTGGAATAAAAGAAATCTATACTAGTGAATATAAGTAAATTTGGCCCTCCATTTATAATTAATTAATTGTTTTAAAGTAGATATAAATAGTAAAAAGGCAGAATGTTTAAGGTTTAAAAGAATAGTTTGAATGTTAAATGGTCAGATTCCTAGAAAACAAAGTCTTATTGAGTACATGGTTTGAAAGCAAATCGAGAAATTTGAGTAGAATCCTGAATAGTGAGAGACTAATATAGTTCTAAGGTTACAGGTGAAGAAACTTTCTTGTGATGATACACAGTGAAAGTATCCTAGAAAAACAAAACCACCTTCTCCTTCTCTAAGATAGCCCAGTAGGTTGTGAGCATTTTGGAGGCTACTGTGAGTCAAAATTATTCCCAAATAAAGTTTATGATTTAAAACATTATATTATAGAGATCAAGAAGAAAGTAATTGGGTCAAGGAAGAAAGAGCTAAGATGATAGTTCTGTATTTGAATTGATTGCTTTTTCTTTGGAAGATGCAACACATATATCCACTTTAAATAAGGAGCCACAACAGATCAAATACAAATGTCATCAAAGTACAACTTAGTGAGTCAAGAATTCCTGTAATTAACAGAAATATTTATAAAAAGTTACAGGAACATAAATGACTCAAAGACAGCTTCATCAACAAAACCTGGGCGACAGCTAACAAAAGCTAAAAACCTAGAGCACGAAACACATCCTACTCGTGGCTCAACAGGTTGGAAAATGTGGCTTAGTTGGTTTGAACTTCTTTCAGATAGTTTAATTGGTCTCTGCATCTTCCAGGCAGTTGAGGTTGTCTGTGTCACTCTTAGTATTTTTTTTTTATTATTATTTCCTCTGTGGGAACATGGATCTAATGAATCTGGTAAGTTTTAGGATACCCTGGGATTAATTTGAGGTTTTTTTCTTTTGCAGTCTAAAGGCACTTCCTGACAAGATAGAATGTTTCAGTCTCTGAGAAAACTGTTCTACAACACTTGGGAATGTGGCAATACCTTAGGATTATAGTGTAGTGAAGAATGTATGAATAAAGAATAATAGGAATATAAAAATAGTAGAGTGGCCATTAACACTGGTAAAATTAGGAGCATGTCATTCAATATTTTGAGGGATGGCTGAATGCCTGTTCATACAGAAATATTAAAAATCTAATAATTTATCTGTCAAAGTAAACAATTAACAGGAGATAAAATTCATGTATTTTTCAGTGTGTTTTTTAATCATGGGAACATCTACCATTCCAATTCACAATAGCCTCAAACAAAATAAAATACTCAGGAATAAGTCTAACAAAGAGCTAAAGAACCACTGCACTGAAAACTTTAAATCTCTAAACAAAAAGGAAAAGACATACAAAACATAGAAAGATATCATATGTTCATGAATTGGTAGAATTAATGTTGTAAAAATACAAAAATAATTAATAAAGTCAATGCATTCCAAATTAAAAAATCACCATTGTATTCTTCACAGAATTATATATATATATATATATATATATATATATATATATATATGAATTTTTAAATTTATAGGGAAATGCAAAAGACTTCAGATAGCCAAAATATTACTGAACAACAAAAAAAAGAAACAATGTTGAAGGGATTACTATTCTACATGTTAAGATATATTACAGGCTCATAGTAATAAAAACTGTATGGTAGTGACAAAAAAAGACATGTAGATCAATGAGACAAAATTAAAGATTAAAATACGAGTATACAAAGCTTTATCCACTTAATATTTGTTAAAGATTCCATAATTGTACCCTTGGGTAAGTGACAGCATCTTTCATAAATAGTTCTGGTAATACTGAAAATTCATATGCAGAAGAATGAAAGTAAACACACACCATATCACACCAATATAACTCCCAAATGAATAAAAGACCTAGAACTGAAGTCAGAAGCACCAAAATATTTAGAAGAAAAAAAAAAACACAAACAACATTCTATATGACATACATGTAGGAGAGGACTTTGGAGAGTAGAATTATATTTTCTCAAGAACTGTATAGCCAGTTCTTGATGAGTGAAATTCTGTAAAATTTAAAACCTATTCACAGCCTGTTAATGTTTAAGAATCATTAAAGAAAGACCCCAAACTCAAATAGTATGCAAAGGCAAACAGATTTATTCTGCAGAAATTACCAGCATGAAGGAGTCAACTAGTCATCCAAATGTAAATGACTTGAAGTTCTCATAGGCCCCCTTTTATTCAGGGCTAGTGAACTTTTCCAGAAGGATTAGGTAACCTCTGATATGATTGGTAGGAGGCACAGCAGTGACAATATGATTGGTGGCTATGTTAGTTCTATTATTATTGGTAAGAACTTGAAGAATTTCAGAAGCCAGCTCTATTTTGGCCTTGTTAGCTCCTCCATCTATGTGTCCCAGGAGCTGACTCAGCTCCAGACTTATCCTCCTAAAGTCAGAGTCTTTATTGACTAAAGGCCCACTGTCAGGGGCTCCTTCTGAGGAGCCCAGTATGCTTCCCAGGGAACTAAAAATTTTTATTTTCAGTTTTATTTTATTATATTACAGTTTTAGACTTCTCAAACCTAAGAAACAATTGAGTGTAAAAAGTCCACAGAATGTAAAATAATCTTTGCTTGGTCTATATCTGACAAAAGATTAATATTCAGAAAACATATAGTACTCAAAAAGGAAAGAATCAACAAAGTGAAGGAATCATTCCTAAAATGAGCTTGACACCTCAAAAAAATGTTTTCTAAAGAAGAAAAAACTTGATAAAAAAAAGTCTCATAAAGCATTTATCATCTTTAGCAGTTAGGGAAATGCAAATCAAAATATGCTTGAGATTTCATCTTATCCCAGTCAGAATGAAAAGATCAAAAAGCAACTGACAACAGATACTGGGGGACACTTAAGGAAATGAAGAATCCTCGTTAACTGTTGTGTGACTGCAAACTTGTGGGAGAACTCTGGAATTCAGTGTCGACAATTCTCAAAAAATTAAAACTATATGAGCCAGCTGTATAATTTTTTGTCATATACCCAAAGCTCTGGGCATCTTACTCCATAGATCCTTGCTTGGCCATATTTATTGATTTATTTACAGTACAGAAGAATTGAAAACAGCCTTAAACTTATGAATGAATAATGAAAATTGACTATGAGATAGTATTCAGTTCTAAAGAAAAATGAAACCATCAAATTTGTAGGTAACTGGGTAGATACAGAAAGGATTATATTGACTAAGATAATCCAGACCAAGAAAGGCCAGTGTCTCATGGTCCCTTTGAACTTTCTAGAGAATTCAGACATGTCTACACCTTTTGTGAACTGGTTTAATTTACTTTCAATAAAAATGTTGATTTTCACTATTACAAAAGGTTATTTATCATCAACATTATGATGAAATTAGGATTAAAATAGTATCTATAGCAATCTCTACTTAACTTTAGGAAATAAATGTAAAGAGAATGGGTACTGGATGCTTTGCATGGATAATACAGTTAGACCAAAGTACTTATTTTATAATACATATGTTAAATATTGATTCGAGTAAGCAGTTAGAATTCTGACATAATTGCTTGAAATCATTGATAGGAAAGATATGTTAAATGTATGCACTAAAACCAAGAAATGTGATGTTGAAATTTTCTGTCAATGATTTTTTTAACTTCAGTTCAGAAGAAAGAGAAGTTCTTTTCAATGTAGAGTTCACAGTAAAAACACATCATTATTACGTAGGCAGTTGCTTAAAATGACATTTTTTTCTGACATTTTTCACCTGTTTTGAAAGACATCTAATGAACCCTTTTTTTCGAGAAATAAAGTTAAAATGGTAGTCATATAATCAAAAATTTTCAAAATTATCCTGTTCTCTGAAAATGTCATTCAGGATTTATTTTATATTAGATGTGATCTTGGTCTTACTTTTAGTGAGGTATTGGCCCAAATGTCAGAGTACTCCAATTGGAACACAGAAGGAACAACATACTCCCAAACATTTTTTCAAAACTATTAGTTTTAAAAGGAGAACCTGAAAAAATAGTGACCCTTCAGATATCATAGTTCAGTAGTTGAATTATTATTATATTTTGTTGGGCTCACAGCTAATATCATAAATTACATGACAAAAGTAAACAGAAAGTTTTATGCTCATTTTCTAAGTTCGTTGATGAAATAGTATGATACTGCAAAATGATTTGATGTACTTAAAAAGTAGGAAACTACAGTTCATTCTCAGCAACAAAAATTTTATATAGCAACTCATTTGAACAATGTATTTAACTAATAAAATATATATGAGAAAAATGAAAAAGTGTATTCGCAGATGAATTCTTAATATTGAGGTTCAGATTAACGTATTTTGCAAATAAAAGGTCAGAAGAACAAAATAATGAGTTGAGTTTTAAAAATGGAGAATCTATGAGGTTACAAATTCAGCGAGACGTAAGCTACAGTTGTAACTGTCTCAGTAATATCTATTTCAGCGCTTTCTTATGTAGGACCATGAAAAAACAGCATGGTTTCTAGTTGAGCACTGGCTAGAGATGGCTGGAGACACAGCATGTTTTACTGCAGGGACGGCATGCATTTCCCCA